>NC_068434.1:0-92486 GCF_023373465.1 Oncorhynchus keta
CCTATCAGATGACACTACTAGTCTGTTCCCTATCAGATGACACTACTAGTCTGTTCCCTATCAGATGACACTACTAGTCTGTTCCCTATCAGATGACACTACTAGTCTGTTCCCTATCAGATGACACTACTAGTCTGTTCCCTATCAGATGACACTACTAGTCTGTTCCCTATCAGATGACACTACTAGTCTGTTCCCTATCAGATGACACTACTAGTCTGTTCCCTATCAGATGACACTACTAGTCTGTTCCCTATCAGATGACACTACTAGTCTGTTCCCTATCAGATGACACTACTAGTCTGTTCCCTATCAGATGACACTACTAGTCTGTTCCCTATCAGATGACACTACTAGTCTGTTCCCTATCAGATGACACTACTAGTCTGTTCCCTATCAGATGACACTACTAGTCTGTTCCCTATCAGATGACACTACTAGTCTGTTCCCTATCAGATGACACTACTAGTCTGTTCCCTATCAGATGACACTACTAGTCTGTTCCTATCAGATGACACTACTAGTCTGTTCCCTATCAGATGACACTACTAGTCTGTTCCTATCAGATGACACTACTAGTCTGTTCCCTATCAGATGACACTACTAGTCTGTTCCTATCAGATGACACTACTAGTCTGTTCTCTATCAGATGACACTACTAGTCTGTTCCCTATCAGATGACACCACTAGTCTGTTCCCTATCAGATGACACTACTAGTCTGTTCCCTATCAGATGACACTACTAGTCTGTTCCCTATCAGATGACACTACTAGTCTGTTCCCTATCAGATGACACTACTAGTCTGTTCCTATCAGATGACACTACTAGTCTGTTCCCTATCAGATGACACTACTAGTCTGTTCCCTATCAGATGACACTACTAGTCTGTTCCCTATCAGATGACACTACTAGTCTGTTCCCTATCAGATGACACTACTAGTCTGTTCCCTATCAGATGACACTACTAGTCTGTTCCCTATCAGATGACACTACTAGTCTGTTCCCTATCAGATGACACTACTAGTCTGTTCCCTATCAGATGACACTACTAGTCTGTTCCCTATCAGATGACACTACTAGTCTGTTCCCTATCAGATGACACTACTAGTCTGTTCCTATCAGATGACACTACTAGTCTGTTCCCTATCAGATGACACTACTAGTCTGTTCCCTATCAGATGACACTACTAGTCTGTACTATCAGATGACACTACTAGTCTGTTCAGATGACACCACTAGTCTGTTCCTATCAGATGACCACTACTAGTCTGTTCCCTATCAGATGACACTACTAGTCTGTTCCCTATCAGATGACACTACTAGTCTGTTCCCTATCAGATGACACTACTAGTCTGTTCCTATCAGATGACACTACTAGTCTGTTCCCTATCAGATGACACTACTAGTCTGTCCCCTATCAGATGACACTACTAGTCTGCCCCCTATCAGATGACACTACTAGTCTGTTCCTATCAGATGACACTACTAGTCTGTTCCCTATCAGATGACACTACTAGTCTGCCCTATCAGATGACACTACTAGTCTGTTCCTATCAGATGACACTACTAGTCTGTTCCCTATCAGATGACACTACTAGTCTGTTCCCTATCAGATGACACTACTAGTCTGTTCCCTATCAGATGACACTACTAGTCTGTTCTCTATCAGATGACACTACTAGTCTGTTCCCTATCAGATGACACTACTAGTCTGTTCCCTATCAGATGACACTACTAGTCTGTTCCTATCAGATGACACTACTAGTCTGTTCCCTATCAGATGACACTACTAGTCTGTTCCCTATCAGATGACACTACTAGTCTGTTCCCTATCAGATGACACTACTAGTCTGTTCCCTATCAGATGACACTACTAGTCTGTTCCCTATCAGATGACACTACTAGTCTGTTCCCTATCAGATGACACTACTAGTCTGTTCCCTATCAGATGACACTACTAGTCTGTTCCCTATCAGATGACACTACTAGTCTGTTCCCTATCAGATGACACTACTAGTCTGTTCTCTATCAGATGACACTACTAGTCTGTTCCCTATCAGATGACACTACTAGTCTGTTCCCTATCAGATGACACTACTAGTCTGTTCCCTATCAGATGACACTACTAGTCTGTTCCCTATCAGATGACACTACTAGTCTGTTCCCTATCAGATGACACTACTAGTCTGTTCCCTATCAGATGACACTACTAGTCTGTTCCCTATCAGATGACACTACTAGTCTGTTCCCTATCAGATGACACTACTAGTCTGTTCCCTATCAGATGACACTACTAGTCTGTTCCCTATCAGATGACACTACTAGTCTGTTCCCTATCAGATGACACTACTAGTCTGTTCCCTATCAGATGACACTACTAGTCTGTTCCCTATCAGATGACACTACTAGTCTGTTCCCTATCAGATGACACTACTAGTCTGTTCCTTATCAGATGACACTACTAGTCTGTTCCCTATCAGATGACACTACTAGTCTGTTCCCTATCAGATGACACTACTAGTCTGTTCCCTATCAGATGACACTACTAGTCTGTTCCTATCAGATGACACTACTAGTCTGTTCCCTATCAGATGACACTACTAGTCTGTTCCCTATCAGATGACACTACTAGTCTGTTCCCTATCAGATGACACTACTAGTCTGTTCCCTATCAGATGACACTACTAGTCTGTTCCCTATCAGATGACACTACTAGTCTGTTCCCTATCAGATGACACTACTAGTCTGTTCCCTATCAGATGACACTACTAGTCTGTTCCCTATCAGATGACACTACTAGTCTGTTCCCTATCAGATGACACTACTAGTCTGTTCACCTTCCAGATGACACTACTAGTCTGTTCCCTATCAGATGACACTACTAGTCTGTTCCCTATCAGATGACACTACTAGTCTGTTCCCTATCAGATGACACTACTAGTCTGTTCCCTATCAGATGACACTACTAGTCTGTTCCCTATCAGATGACACTACTAGTCTGTTCCCTATCAGATGACACTACTAGTCTGTTCCCTATCAGATGACACTACTAGTCTGTTCCTTATCAGATGACACTACTAGTCTGTTCCCTATCAGATGACACTACTAGTCTGTTCCCTATCAGATGACACTACTAGTCTGTTCCCTATCAGATGACACTACTAGTCTGTTCCCTATCAGATGACACTACTAGTCTGTTCCCTATCAGATGACACTACTAGTCTGTTCCCTATCAGATGACACTACTAGTCTGTTCCCTATCAGATGACACTACTAGTCTGTTCCCTATCAGATGACACTACTAGTCTGTTCCCTATCAGATGACACTACTAGTCTGTTCCTTATCAGATGACACTACTAGTCTGTTCCCTATCAGATGACACTACTAGTCTGTTCCCTATCAGATGACACTACTAGTCTGTTCCCTATCAGATGACACTACTAGTCTGTTCCCTATCAGATGACACTACTAGTCTGTTCCCTATCAGATGACACTACTAGTCTGTTCCCTATCAGATGACACTACTAGTCTGTTCCCTATCAGATGACACTACTAGTCTGTTCCCTATCAGATGACACTACTAGTCTGTTCCCTATCAGACGACACTACTAGTCTGTTCCCTATCAGATGATGACACTACTAGTCTGTTCCCTATCAGATGACACTACTAGTCTGTTCCCTATCAGATGACACTACTAGTCTGTTCCCTATCAGATGACACTACTAGTCTGTTCCCTATCAGATGACACTACTAGTCTGTTCCCTATCAGATGACACTACTAGTCTGTTCCCTATCAGATGACACTACTAGTCTGTTCCCTATCAGATGACACTACTAGTCTGTTCCTATCAGATGACACTACTAGTCTGTTCCCTATCAGATGACATTACTAGTCTGTTCCCTATCAGATGACATTTACTAGTCTGTTCCCTATCAGATGACACTACTAGTCTGTTCCCTATCAGATGACACTACTAGTCTGTTCCCTATCAGATGATGACACTACTAGTCTGTTCCCTATCAGATGACACTACTAGTCTGTTCCCTATCAGATGACACTACTAGTCTGTTCCCTATCAGATGACACTACTAGTCTGTTCCCTATCAGATGACACTACTAGTCTGTTCCCTATCAGATGACACTACTAGTCTGTTCCCTATCAGATGACACTACTAGTCTGTTCCCTATCAGATGACACTACTAGTCTGTTCCCTATCAGATGACACCACTAGTCTGTTCCCTATCAGATGACACTACTAGTCTGTTCTCTATCAGATGACACTACTAGTCTGTTCCTATCAGATGACACTACTAGTCTGTTCCCTATCAGATGACACACTGGTCTGTTCCCTTCAGATGACACTACTAGTCTGTTCCCTATCAGATGACACTACTAGTCTGTTCCCTATCAGATGACACTACTAGTCTGTTCCCTATCAGATGACACTACTAGTCTGTTCCCTATCAGATGACACTACTAGTCTGTTCCCTATCAGATGACACCACTAGTCTGTTCCCTATCAGATGACACTACTAGTCTGTTCAGATGACACCACTAGTCTGTACCCTATCAGATGACACTACTAGTCTGTTCAGATGACACCACTAGTCTGTTCCCTATCAGATGACACTACTAGTCTGTTCCCTATCAGATGACACTACTAGTCTGTTCCCTATCAGATGACACTACTAGTCTGTTCCCTATCAGACGACACTACTAGTCTGTTCCCTATCAGACGACACTACTAGTCTGTTCCCTATCAGATGACACCACTAGTCTGTTCCCTATCAGATGACACTACTAGTCTGTTCCTATCAGATGACACTACTAGTCTGTTCCCTATCAGATGACACTACTAGTCTGTTCTCTATCAGATGACACTACTAGTCTGTTCCCTATCAGATGACACTACTAGTCTGTTCCCTATCAGATGACACTACTAGTCTGTTCCCTATCAGATGACACTACTAGTCTGTTCCCTATCAGATGACACTACTAGTCTGTTCCCTATCAGATGACACTACTAGTCTGTTCCCTATCAGATGACACTACTAGTCTGTTCCTTATCAGATGACACTACTAGTCTGTTCCCTATCAGATGACACTACTAGTCTGTTCCCTATCAGATGACACTACTAGTCTGTTCCCTATCAGATGACACTACTAGTCTGTTCCCTATCAGATGACACTACTAGTCTGTTCCCTATCAGATGACATTACTAGTCTGTTCCCTATCAGATGACATTACTAGTCTGTTCCCTATCAGATGACACACTAGTCTGTTCCCTATCAGATGACACTACTAGTCTGTTCCCTATCAGATGACACTACTAGTCTGTTCCCTATCAGATGACACTACTAGTCTGTTCCCTATCAGATGACACTACTAGTCTGTTCCTATCAGATGACACTACTAGTCTGTTCCCTATCAGATGACACTACTAGTCTGTTCCCTATCCAGATGACACTACTAGTCTGTTCCCTATCAGATGACACTACTAGTCTGTTCCTATCAGATGATGACACTACTAGTCTGTTCCCTATCAGATGACACTACTAGTCTGTTCCCTATCAGATGACACTACTAGTCTGTTCCCTATCAGATGACACTACTAGTCTGTTCCCTATCAGATGACACTACTAGTCTGTTCCCTATCAGATGACACTACTAGTCTGTTCCCTATCAGATGACACTACTAGTCTGTTCCCTATCAGATGACACTACTAGTCTGTTCCCTATCAGATGACACTACTAGTCTGTTCCCTATCAGATGACACTACTAGTCTGTTCCCTATCAGATGACACTACTAGTCTGTTCCTATCAGATGACACTACTAGTCTGTTCCCTATCAGATGACACTACTAGTCTGTTCCCTATCAGATGATGACACTACTAGTCTGTTCCCTATCAGATGACACTACTAGTCTGTTCCCTATCAGATGACACTACTAGTCTGTTCCCTATCATGATGACACTACTAGTCTGTTCCCTATCAGATGACACTACTAGTCTGTTCCCTATCAGATGACACTACTAGTCTGTTCCCTATCAGATGACACTACTAGTCTGTTCCCTATCAGATGACACTACTAGTCTGTTCCCTATCAGATGACACTACTAGTCTGTTCCCTATCAGATGACACTACTAGTCTGTTCCCTATCAGATGACACTACTAGTCTGTTCCTATCTGATGACACTACTAGTCTGTTCCCTATCAGATGACACTACTAGTCTGTTCCCTATCAGATGACACTACTAGTCTGTTCCCTATCAGATGACACTACTAGTCTGTTCCCTATCAGATGACACTACTAGTCTGTTCCTATCAGATGACACTACTAGTCTGTTCCCTATCAGATGACACTACTAGTCTGTTCCTATCAGATGACACTACTAGTCTGTTCCCTATCAGATGACACTACTAGTCTGTTCTCTATCAGATGACACTACTAGTCTGTTCCCTATCAGATGATGACACTACTAGTCTGTTCCTATCAGATGACACTACTAGTCTGTTCCCTATCAGATGACACTACTAGTCTGTTCCCTATCAGATGACACTACTAGTCTGTTCCTATCAGATGACACTACTAGTCTGTTCCCTATCAGATGACACTACTAGTCTGTTCCCTATCAGATGACACTACTAGTCTGTTCCCTATCAGATGACACTACTAGTCTGTTCCCTATCAGATGACACTACTAGTCTGTTCCCTATCAGATGACACTACTAGTCTGTTCCTATCAGATGACACTACTAGTCTGTTCCTATCAGATGACACTACTAGTCTGTTCCCTATCAGATGACACTACTAGTCTGTTCCCTATCAGATGACACTACTAGTCTGTTCCCTATCAGATGACACTAGTAGTCTGTTCTCTATCAGATGACACTACTAGTCTGTTCCCTATCAGATGACACTACTAGTCTGTTCCCTATCAGATGACACTACTAGTCTGTTCTCTATCAGATGACACTACTAGTCTGTTCCCTATCAGATGACACTACTAGTCTGTTCCCTATCAGATGACACTACTAGTCTGTTCTCTATCAGATGACACTACTAGTCTGTTCTCTATCAGATGACACTACTAGTCTGTTCCCTATCAGATGACACTACTAGTCTGTTCCCTATCAGATGACACTACTAGTCTGTTCCCTATCAGATGACACTACTAGTCTGTTCCCTATCAGATGACACTACTAGTCTGTTCCCTATCAGATGACATTACTAGTCTGTTCCCTATCAGATGACACTACTAGTCTGTTCCCTATCAGATGACACTACTAGTCTGTTCCCTATCAGATGACACTACTAGTCTGTTCACTATCAGATGACACTACTAGTCTGTTCCCTATCAGATGACACTACTAGTCTGTTCCCTATCAGATGACACTACTAGTCTGTTCCCTATCAGATGACACTACTAGTCTGTTCCCTATCAGATGACACTACTAGTCTGTTCCCTATCAGATGACACTACTAGTCTGTTCCCTATCAGATGACACTACTAGTCTGTTCCCTATCAGATGACACTACTAGTCTGTTCCCTATCAGATGACACCACTAGTCTGTTCCCTATCAGATGACACTACTAGTCTGTTCCCTATCAGATGACACTACTAGTCTGTTCCCTATCAGATGACCTTCTGACACTACTAGTCTGTTCCCTATCAGATGACACTACTAGTCTGTTCCCTATCAGATGACACTACTAGTCTGTTCCTATCAGATGACACTACTAGTCTGTTCTCTATCAGATGACACTACTAGTCTGTTCCTATCAGATGACACTACTAGTCTGTTCCCTATCAGATGACACCACTAGTCTGTTCCCTATCAGATGACACTACTAGTCTGTTCCCTATCAGATGACACTACTAGTCTGTTCCCTATCAGATGACACTACTAGTCTGTTCCCTATCAGATGACACCACTAGTCTGTTCCCTATCAGATGACACTACTAGTCTGTTCCCTATCAGATGACACTACTAGTCTGTTCCCTATCAGATGACACCACTAGTCTGTTCCCTATCAGATGACACTACTAGTCTGTTCCCTATCAGATGACACTACTAGTCTGTTCCCTATCAGATGACACTACTAGTCTGTTCCCTATCAGATGACACTACTAGTCTGTTCCCTATCAGATGACACTACTAGTCTGTTCCCTATCAGATGACACTACTAGTCTGTTCTCTATCAGATGACACTACTAGTCTGTTCCCTATCAGATGACACTACTAGTCTGTTCCCTATCAGATGACACTACTAGTCTGTTCCCTATCAGATGACACTACTAGTCTGTTCCCTATCAGATGACACTACTAGTCTGTTCCCTATCAGATGACCAGTATACATCGCTGCTGCTCACCATGACCAGTTGTCATTGTTTTGAGGATTTCAAAGTGTTAGAAAATGACATGCTGTTGGTTTCCTCTCCTTTTACCTTCAATGTGGACCACGCTCCCACTGACCTGCAACTTGAGCTGATCCATCTTCAGTCTGATGCAGTGATTGGAGACCTATTCAAAACAATGCCACTGACGAGGTTCTATGCATCTCTCTATGAACACAACTTTCCAAATATTAAGAGTCATGCTCAGAAGATGTTTGGGTGAACCTATGTGTGTGGACAGACATTTTCATATAACAAGTCAAGGCACAGATCATCTCTTACTGAAACTGAAACTGGAAACACTTATCTCCCTCACTAGCTTTAAGCACCAACTGTCAGAGCAGCTCACAGATTACTGCACCTGTACATATCCCACCTATAATTTAGCCCAAACTACCTCTTTCCCAACTGTATTTAATTAATTTGTTTATTTTGCTCCTTTGCACCCCATTATTTTTATTTCTACTTTGCACATTCTTCCATTACAAATCTACCATTCCAGTGTTTTACTTGCTATATTGTATTTACTTTGCCACCATGGCCTTTTTTGCCTTTACCTCCCTTCTCACCTCATTTGCTCACATCGTATATAGACTTGTTTATACTGTATTATTGACTGTATGTTTGTTTTACTCCATGTGTAACTCTGTGTCATTGTATCTGTCAAACTGCTTTGCTTTATCTTGGCCAGGTCGCAATTGTAAATGAGAACTTGTTCTCAACTTGCCTACCTGGTTAAATAAAGGTGAAATAAAAAAAGAAATAAAAAAATACTGACTCTCACCTCTCAGCAATCCTGCGCATAGCGATGTCAGAAATGATACCTGACTTCACTGCTCTAGTCAATGCTCATCAGAGACTTCACTTCTCACACTGATTGAGTAGTTTAAATGTAATGTTACTCTCTCTCTCTGTGTTTTGGTGCTCGTTAACAAGAGTTCTGTCCTTGGTGCTGAATGCTCAGTGTATTTTTCCCTCCGTGTCGTTCATTGCATGTTCAATCATGAAATTACCAACCAAAAGGAGAATGTGTAAAATAAGTAGCATATCTGGACGGGATTTACAGTAGATACATCAAATCAAGCTTTATTGGTCACATACACATGGTTAGCAGATGTTATTGCATGTGTAGCGAAATGCTTCTAGATCTGACAGTTTAGCAGTATCTAACAGGTAATATCTAACAATTACACAACAAAACCTAATACACACAATCTTGTCAAGGAATGGGATAAGAATATATAAATATATGAATGAGCAATGACAGAGCGGCATAGGCAAGATGCAATAGATGGTATAAAATATAGTATATACGTATGAGATGAGTGATGCAAGATATGAAAACATTATTAAAGTGACAAGTGATCCATTTATTAAAGAGGCAAATGATTTCAAGATTATATTTTTGGGGAGGGGTACTTTGATGAGCTCTACTGCTGAAGCTATGTTGCACTTGGTGATCTCTGACTGTTTCATCCTAACATCGTTGGTGCCGACGTGGATAACAATATCCCCATACTAGGTAGTTAAGCCTTCCCTTTGACGTGGACAGAGAGTGGTAGGTTGGTATATAACTATACTGAGACAAACCAGGTTTTGACAGCTCATCGCAAGCTTTTTCTTCGACCCAGGCCTAATCATACAAACCTGATTAAATTAACTTGTTTTGTTAAAGCAGGCTGAAGCAAAAACCTGCACATCCATTAACTCGATTGGCCACCCCTGATTTATCCAATCTTAGGGGGATAGATTTAGTATCGAGGAACATGGAGAACACTGAGAGAAAGGTGGGAGAAAAAAACAGCCACACAAAACATCTTTACCACAGAACATTTTAATAAATTTAGACATGGAAAAACTGACAAAAGGCATTTTGTATGAAAGAAATTAGCTTAACTAACAACAGGCAGCTTCTTTCCACTGTCGGACTTCTATGTTACACTAGTATCATCATAGACAATCTCTCTAATGACTGACAGATGTCAATGAGACAGATGCTCAACCAGATCAGCAGAAGCAACATTATAACATCTTTCTCAGGTCAATAAGTTCATCAGCTAACTGTCTTTCTCAGGTCAATAAGTTCATCAGCTAACTGTCTTTCTCAGGTCAATAAGTTCATCGGCTAACTGTCTTTCTCAGGTCAATAAGTTCATCAGCTAACTGTCTTTCTCAGGTCAATAAGTTCATCAGCTAACTGTCTTTCTCAGGTCAATAAGTTCATCAGCTAACTGTCTTTCTCAGGTCAATAAGTTCATCAGCTAACTGTCTTTCTCAGGTCAATAAGTTCATCAGCTAACTGTCTTTCTCAGGTCAATAAGTTAATCGGCTAACTGTCTTTCTCAGGTCAATAAGTTCATCAGCTAACTGTCTTTCTCAGGTCAATAAGTTCATCAGCTAACTGTCTTTCTCAGGTCAATAAGTTCATCAGCTAACTGTCTTTCTCAGGTCAATAAGTTCATCAGCTAACTGTCTTTCTCAGGTCAATAAGTTCATCAGCTAACTGTCTTTCTCAGGTCAATAAGTTCATCAGCTAACTGTCTTTCTCAGGTCAATAAGTTCATCGGCTAACTGTCTTTCTCAGGTCAATAAGTTCATCAGCTAACTGTCTTTCTCAGGTCAATAAGTTCATCAGCTAACTGTCTTTCTCAGGTCAATAACTTCATCGGCTAACTGTCTTTCTCAGGTCAATAACTTCATCGGCTAACTGTCTTTCTCAGGTCAATAACTTCATCGGCTAACTGTCTTTCTCAGGTCAATAAGTTAATCGGCTAACTGTCTTTCTCAGGTCAATAAGTTCATCAGCTAACTGTCTTTCTTAGGTCAATAAGTTAATCGGCTAACTGTCTTTCTCAGGTCAATAAGTTCATTGGCTAACTGTCTTTCTCAGGTCAATAAGTTCATCAGCTAACTGTCTTTCTCAGGTCAATAAGTTCATCAGCTAACTGTCTTTCTCAGGTCAATAAGTTCATCAGCTAACTGTCTTTCTCAGGTCAATAAGTTCATCAGCTAACTGTCTTTCTCAGGTCAATAAGTTCATCGGATAACTGTCTTTCTCAGGTCAATAAGTTCATCAGCTAACTGTCTTTCTTAGGTCAATAAGTTCACCAGCTAACTGTCTTTCTCAGGTCAATAAATTCATTGGATAACTGTCTTTCTCAGGTCAATAAGTTCATCAGCTAACTGTCTTTCTCAGGTCAATAAGTTCACCAGCTAACTGTCTTTCTCAGGTCAATAAATTCATCGGATAACTGTCTTTCTCAGGTCAATAAGTTAATCGGCTAACTGTCTTTCTCAGGTCAATAAGTTCATTGGCTAACTGTCTTTCTCAGGTCAATAAGTTCACCGGCGAACTGTCTTTCTCAGGTCAATAACTTCATCGGCTAACTGTCTTTCTCAGGTCAATAACTTCATCGGCTAACTGTCTTTCTCAGGTCAATAACTTCATCGGCTAACTGTCTTTCTCAGGTCAATAAGTTAATCGGCTAACTGTCTTTCTCAGGTCAATAAGTTCATCGGCTAACTGTCTTTCTCAGGTCAATAAGTTCATCAGCTAACTGTCTTTCTCAGGTCAATAAGTTAATCGGCTAACTGTCTTTCTCAGGTCAATAAGTTCATCGGCTAACTGTCTTTCTCAGGTCAATAAGTTCATCGGCTAACTGTCTTTCTCAGGTCAATAAGTTCACCAGCTAACTGTCTTTCTCAGGTCAATAAGTTCATTGGCTAACTGTCTTTCTCAGGTCAATAAGTTCATCGGCTAACTGTCTTTCTCAGGTCAATAAGTTCATCGGCTAACTGTCTTTCTCAGGTCAATAAGTTCATCAGCTAACTGTCTTTCTCAGGTCAATAAGTTCATCGGCTAACTGTCTTTCTCAGGTCAATAAGTTCATCAGCTAACTGTCTTTCTCAGGTCAATAAGTTCATCAGCTAACTGTCTTTCTCAGGTCAATAAGTTCATCAGCTAACTGTCTTTCTCAGGTCAATAAGTTCATCGGATAACTGTCTTTCTCAGGTCAATAAGTTCATCAGCTAACTGTCTTTCTTAGGTCAATAAGTTCACCAGCTAACTGTCTTTCTCAGGTCAATAAATTCATTGGATAACTGTCTTTCTCAGGTCAATAAGTTCATCAGCTAACTGTCTTTCTCAGGTCAATAAGTTCACCAGCTAACTGTCTTTCTCAGGTCAATAAATTCATCGGATAACTGTCTTTCTCAGGTCAATAAGTTCATCGGCTAACTGTCTTTCTCAGGTCAATAAGTTCATTGGCTAACTGTCTTTCTCAGGTCAATAAGTTCATCGGCTAACTGTCTTTCTCAGGTTAATAAGTTCATCGGCTAACTGTCTTTCTCAGGTCAATAAGTTCACCGGCGAACTGTCTTTCTCAGGTCAATAACTTCATCGGCTAACTGTCTTTCTCAGGTCAATAACTTCATCGGCTAACTGTCTTTCTCAGGTCAATAACTTCATCGGCTAACTGTCTTTCTCAGGTCAATAAGTTAATCGGCTAACTGTCTTTCTCAGGTCAATAAGTTCACCGGCGAACTGTCTTTCTCAGGTCAATAACTTCATCGGCTAACTGTCTTTCTCAGGTCAATAAGTTAATCGGCTAACTGTCTTTCTCAGGTCAATACGTTCATCGGCTAACTGTCTTTCTCAGGTCAATAAGTTCATCGGCTAACTGTCTTTCTCAGGTCAATAAGTTCACCAGCTAACTGTCTTTCTCAGGTCAATAAGTTCATTGGCTAACTGTCTTTCTCAGGTCAATAAGTTCATCGGCTAACTGTCTTTCTCAGGTCAATAACTTCATCGGCTAACTGTCTGTCTCAGGTCAATAAGTTCATCAGCTAACTGTCTTTCTCAGGTCAATAAGTTCATCAGCTAACTGTCTTTCTCAGGTCAATAAGTTCATCAGCTAACTGTCTTTCTCAGGTCAATAAGTTCATCAGCTAACTGTCTTTCTCAGGTCAATAAGTTCATCGGATAACTGTCTTTCTCAGGTCAATAAGTTAATCAGCTAACTGTCTTTCTTAGGTCAATAAGTTCACCAGCTAACTGTCTTTCTCAGGTCAATAAATTCATTGGATAACTGTCTTTCTCAGGTCAATAAGTTCATCAGCTAACTGTCTTTCTCAGGTCAATAAGTTCACCAGCTAACTGTCTTTCTCAGGTCAATAAATTCATTGGATAACTGTCTTTCTCAGGTCAATAAGTTCATCGGCTAACTGTCTTTCTCAGGTCAATAAGTTCATCGGCTAACTGTCTTTCTCAGGTTAATAAGTTCATCGGCTAACTGTCTTTCTCAGGTCAATAAGTTCACCGGCGAACTGTCTTTCTCAGGTCAATAACTTCATCGGCTAACTGTCTTTCTCAGGTCAATAAGTTCATCGGCTAACTGTCTTTCTCAGGTCAATACGTTCATCGGCTAACTGTCTTTCTCAGGTCAATAAGTTCATCAGCTAACTGTCTTTCTCAGGTCAATAAGTTCATCGGCTAACTGTCTTTCTCAGGTCAATAAGTTCACCAGCTAACTGTCTTTCTCAGGTCAATAAGTTCATTGGCTAACTGTCTTTCTCAGGTCAATAAGTTCATCGGCTAACTGTCTTTCTCAGGTCAATAAGTTCATCGGCTAACTGTCTTTCTCAGGTCAATAAGTTCACCGGCGAACTGTCTTTCTTAGGTCAATAAGTTCACCAGCTAACTGTCTTTCTCAGGTCAATAAATTCATTGGATAACTGTCTTTCTCAGGTCAATAAGTTCATCAGCTAACTGTCTTTCTCAGGTCAATAAGTTCACCAGCTAACTGTCTTTCTCAGGTCAATAAATTCATCGGATAACTGTCTTTCTCAGGTCAATAAGTTCATCGGCTAACTGTCTTTCTCAGGTCAATAAGTTCATTGGCTAACTGTCTTTCTCAGGTCAATAAGTTCATTGGCTAACTGTCTTTCTCAGGTTAATAAGTTCATCGGCTAACTGTCTTTCTCAGGTCAATAAGTTCACCGGCGAACTGTCTTTCTCAGGTCAATAACTTCATCGGCTAACTGTCTTTCTCAGGTCAATAAGTTAATCGGCTAACTGTCTTTCTCAGGTCAATACGTTCATCGGCTAACTGTCTTTCTCAGGTCAATAAGTTCATCGGCTAACTGTCTTTCTCAGGTCAATAAGTTCACCAGCTAACTGTCTTTCTCACGTCAATAAGTTCATTGGCTAACTGTCTTTCTCAGGTCAATAAGTTCATCGGCTAACTGTCTTTCTCAGGTCAATAAGTTCATCGGCTAACTGTCTTTCTCAGGTCAATAAGTTCACCGGCGAACTGTCTTTCTCAGGTCAATAACTTCATCGGCTAACTGTCTTTCTCAGGTCAATAAGTTCATCAGCTAACTGTCTTTCTCAGGTCAATAAGTTCATCAGCTAACTGTCTTTCTCAGGTCAATAAGTTCATCGGATAACTGTCTTTCTCAGGTCAATAAGTTCATCAGCTAACTGTCTTTCTTAGGTCAATAAGTTCATCAGCTAACTGTCTTTCTCAGGTCAATAAGTTCACCAGCTAACTGTCTTTCTCAGGTCAATAAATTCATCGGATAACTGTCTTTCTCACGTCAATAAGTTCATCGGATAACTGTCTTTCTCAGGTCAATAAGTTCATCAGCTAACTGTCTTTCTCAGGTCAATACGTTCATCGGCTAACTGTCTTTCTCAGGTCAATAAGTTCATCAGCTAACTGTCTTTCTCAGGTCAATAAATTCATTGGATAACTGTCTTTCTCAGGTCAATAAGTTCATCAGCTAACTGTCTTTCTCAGGTCAATAAGTTCACCAGCTAACTGTCTTTCTCAGGTCAATAAATTCATCGGATAACTGTCTTTCTCAGGTCAATAAGTTCATCGGCTAACTGTCTTTCTCAGGTCAATAAGTTCATCGGCTAACTGTCTTTCTCAGGTTAATAAGTTCATCGGCTAACTGTCTTTCTCAGGTCAATAAGTTCACCGGCGAACTGTCTTTCTCAGGTCAATAACTTCATCGGCTAACTGTCTTTCTCAGGTCAATAAGTTCATCGGCTAACTGTCTTTCTCAGGTCAATACGTTCATCGGCTAACTGTCTTTCTCAGGTCAATAAGTTCATCAGCTAACTGTCTTTCTCAGGTCAATAACTGTCTTTTCAGGTCAATAAGTTCACCAGCTAACTGTCTTTCTCAGGTCAATAAGTTCATTGGCTAACTGTCTTTCTCAGGTCAATAAGTTCATCGGCTAACTGTCTTTCTCAGGTCAATAAGTTAATCGGCTAACTGTCTTTCTCAGGTCAATAAGTTCACCGGCGAACTGTCTTTCTCAGGTCAATAACTTCATCGGCTAACTGTCTTTCTCAGGTCAATAACTTCATCGGCTAACTGTCTTTCTCAGGTCAATTAGTTCATCAGCTAACTTTCTTTCTCAGGTCAATAAGTTCATCAGCTAACTGTCTTTCTCAGGTCAATAAGTTCATCAGCTAACTGTCTTTCTCAGGTCAATAAGTTCATCAGCTAACTGTCTTTCTCAGGTCAATAAGTTCACCAGCTAACTGTCTTTCTCAGGTCAATAAATTCATCGGCTAACTGTCTTTCTCAGGTCAATAAGTTCATTGGCTAACTGTCTTTCTCAGGTCAATAAGTTCATTGGCTAACTGTCTTTCTCGGGTCAATAAGTTCATCGGCTAACTGTCTTTCTCAGTTCAATAAGTTCATCAGCTAACTGTGTTTAACATTCAGTTAGGACTCTTTATTTTGAGTTGAGAATGTGATTTAACACCAAGCCTTAAAAAAGTATTTCAGTGTGAACTGAGGAATATACAGAACAAGTTATTTCAAGGCATTTCTGAAAGTTTACAATCTGCCTCGACTGTCCTGTGTTAGGTAGTCTGACACTACTAGTCCAACCGCTCATTTGAAAGGCATTTTAGGGCCCGATTCAATCAGCCGTGTCATGAGGTGCTGCGTTAGAGCTATCAAATCCACAAGCGGTTCCAGACAAACCTATCCTGGACGTTGCCAGTGGCTGCATGGAGTCACATTAAGATAAATACCATGCAGCCTTGTTAACAAGTTCCGATGACAACCAGCAGTTTCTCCGGGTGTTGAGAAAAGCATCAGGAAAAATGTAATTTCCTGGTGTGATACAAGGGACGATATTTTGGCGTTTTGTCATATTTTATCATTCCAGAATGTCCCCTCTATCTGGACTCCTAGACGAGGCTTCATTCGTCTTCGTGGAAACAAGTGTTAGAAAAGTCATTGGTTCGATAGAAAACAAAACAGTCCGAAGAAGAAGAGAAGTCTCCAGTATTTGGTTCTGTTCTGTTCAGGCATTTTGATTGGTCCACATCCAGGTCAGGGGTTAGAGGTGAGGGGTGCAGTACGGAATCCATATCAGTCCTGGGGTGGGGGCACTGGGGGGAGAGGATGGTATACGGAATCCATATTAGGAAGTTGTCCGTTTTCAAGCAAAACTACATCACAGGACAGACAAAATACCCTCGGACAGGGTCGTTTTTTGGTCGGGTGACAAGTCAATGTCAGGGGTCTAGTAGATGACCTCATAGACGGTGGCCTTCTTGTCTCCAGAGCCAGTCACAATGTACTTGTCATCCCCAGAGATGTCACAGCTTAGCACTGAGGATGACTCCTTAGACTGGAGAGAGAGGGAGAGGGGGGAGAGGGGTTAGGAGATAGAGAAGGGGACGGAGAGAAGGGGATGGAGAGAGAAGGGGACAGAGAGAGAGAGAGGGAGGAGGAGAGAGAGGGGGAGGAGGGAGGGAGAGAGAGGGGGAGGAGGGAGGGAGAGAGAGGGGGAGGAGGGAGAGAGGGGGAGGAGGGAGAGAGAGAGAGAATGGGAGGATAGAAGGAGAGAAGCAAAACCACACGATGATTGTCAAAAAGAAAATGCCAGAAAAACTCCTTTGTATCAGAACTGATGTCAGTCAGCCATACAACTGTCAGTCATACAACCAGTGTGAACTATTCACCTGGAATATGCTGGCTCCGTAAGGGGTTCTCCATGCGTTCAGCAGGTTGTCTTTCCCGGTACTCACAAACCATTTACCTGCAGAGAGAGATCATACACCATTTACCTACAGAGAGAGATGAGACTATCACAAACCATTTACCTACAGAGAGAGAGATGAGACCATCACAAACCATTTACCTCCAGAGAGAGATGAGACTATCACAAACCATTTACCTACAGAGAGAGATGAGACCATCACAAACCATTTACCTCCAGAGAGAGATGAGACCATCACAAACCATTTACCTACAGAGACCATCACAATCAGGAATCGGCAATAGGTCAAACACAATATGTTTCTATCATAGAAACGTATTGTGTTTGATGTATTGCCATAGAAACGTATTGTGTTTGATGTATTGCCATAGAAACGTATTGTGTTTGATGTATTGCCATAGAAACGTATTGTGTTTGATGTATTGCCATAGAAACGTATTGTGTTTGATGTATTGCCATAGAAACGTATTGTGTTTGATGTATTGCCATAGAAACGTATTGTGTTTGATGTATTGCCATAGAAACGTATTGTGTTTGATGTATTGCCATAGAAACGTATTGTGTTTGATGTATTGCCATAGAAACGTATTGTGTTTGATGTATTGCCATAGAAACGTATTGTGTTTGATGTATTGCCATAGAAACGTATTGTGTTTGATGTATTGCCATAGAAACGTATTGTGTTTGATGTATTGCCATAGAAACGTATTGTGTTTGATGTATTGCCATAGAAACGTATTGCCACGATACATCAAACACAATAAGTTTCTAAAGCAATACATCAAACACAATACGTTTCTATGGCAATAGGTCAAACACAATACGTTTCTATGGCAATAGGTCAAACACAATACGTTTCTATGGCAATAGGTCAAACACAATACGTTTCTATGGCAATAGGTCAAACACAATACGTTTCTATGGCAATAGGTCAAACACAATACGTTTCTGGCAAGAAACACGCTTTTGAATAGAGACTAAACAGACGAATAGATAGACAGATATGCAGACAGCTAGATAGCCAGGCAGGCAGACAGTCAGACAGGCAGGCAGCCAGTAAGACAGCAGGCAGACAGTCAGGCAGCCAGCCAGCCAGCCAGTCAGACAGACTGACGGACAGACAGCCGGCCAGATAGACAGACAGACAGACAGACAGACAGACAGACAGACAGACAGACAGACAGACAGCAGGCAGCCAGTCAGACAGGCAGCCAGACAGGCAGCCAGCCAGTCAGACAGCAGGCAGTCAGACAGCCAGTCAGACAGCCAGGCAGTCAGCCAGCAGGCAGCCAGCAAGCCAGCAGCCAGCCAGTCAGCCAGCCAGTCAGCCAGGCAGTCAGACAGTCAGACAGACAGACAGTCAGCCAGTCAGACAGCAGGCAGCCAGCCAGCCAGCAGCCAGACAGCCAGTCAGCCAGCCAGTCAGCCAGGCAGTCAGACAGTCAGACAGACAGACAGTCAGCCAGTCAGACAGCAGGCAGCCAGTCAGACAGCCAGACAGGCAGCCAGCCAGCCAGTCAGAGAGAAACAAGCCAGCCAGGCAGACAGTCAGTCAGACAGCCAGCCAGGCAGCCAGTCAGACAGCAGACAGCCAGGCCTGTACGTACCACAGTGAGCAAACCTGAGGGAGAGGACACAGCTCTCATGGAGATGTAGCTGGTATTTCTCTGGCTTGGTGACGTGGAGCACCTCTACATGACTGTTCTCCATCCCTACAGCTAACCACTCCCCTGTAGGACAGTACCCTAGAGAGAAGATCTGGAGGACACACAACACACGCATTACAAAACAGGAAGTGTTTGTGAAAGTGTTGGGGAGTCAGGGGGACTGTGTGTGGTACCTGTGAGGTGAAGTCGTGCTGACGTAGCTGTCGTCCCTCCCTCAGGTCCCAGGAGCGTACGGTGTTGTCCAGACCTCCTGTCCACAGCTTGGTCCCATCGTGAGAGATATCTATACAGCTAGCCCCGTCCGTATGGCCTTGGAACTGCCTACACACACAGTAAAACACAATAATGACACAACACACAACAACACACAATAACACAACACACAATAACACACAGTAGCTCATCAGTACTGAAAAAACACAATCAATATGGAAGTAACGTAACATACACAAATATACAAAAGTCAAGAAGCACCCGTTGTTTAGGTCTAGGTGGGTCAACACCAGACCCTTTTTAAAAAAAATATATATATTTCACCTTTATTTAACCAGGTAGGCTAGTTGAGAACAAGTTCTCATTTGCAACTGCGACCTGGCCAAGATAAAGCATAGCAGTGTGAACAGACAACACAGAGTTACACATGGAGTAAACAATTAACAAGTCAATAACACAGTAGAAAAATGGGCAGTCTATATACAATGTGTGCAAAAGGCATGAGGAGGTAGGCGAATAATACAATTTTGCAGATTAACACTGGAGTGATAAATGATCAGATGGTCATGTACAGGTAGAGATATTGGTGTGCAAAAGAGCAGAAAAGTAAATAAATAAAAACAGTATAAAAACAGTATGGGAATGAGGTAGGTGAAAATGGGTGGGCTATTTACCTATAGACTATGTACAGCTGCAGCGATCGGTTAGCTGCTCGGATAGCTGATGTTTGAAGTTGGTGAGGGAGATAAAAGTCTCCAACTTCAGCGATTTTTGCAATTCGTTCCAGTCACAGGCAGCAGAGTACTGGAACGAAAGGCGGCCAAATGAGGTGTTGGCTTTAGGGATGATCAGTGAGATACACCTGCTGGAGCGCGTGCTACGGATGGGTGTTGCCATCGTGACCAGTGAACTGAGATAAGGCGGAGCTTTACCTAGCATGGACTTGTAGATGACCTGGAGCCAGTGGGTCTGGCGATGAATATGTAGTGAGGGCCAGCCGACAAGAGCATACAAGTCGCAGTGGTGGGTGGTATAAGGTGCTTTAGTGACAAAACAGATGGCACTGTGATAGACTGCATCCAGTTTGCTGAGTAGAGTGTTGGAGGCCATTTTGTAGATGACATCGCCGAAGTCGAGGATCGGTAGGATAGTCAGTTTTACTAGGGTAAGCTTGGCAGCGTGAGTGAAGGAGGCTTTGTTGCGGAATAGAAAGCCGACTCTTGATTTGATTTTCGATTGTAGATGTTTGATGTGAGTCTGGAAGGAGAGTTTGCAGTCTAGCCAGACACCTAGGTACTTATAGATGTCCACATATTTAAGGTCGGAACCATCCAGGGTGGTGATGCTAGTCGGGCATGCGGGTGCAGGCAGCGATCGGTTGAAAAGCATGCATTTGGTTTTACTCGCGTTTAAGAGCAGTTGGAGGCCACGGAAGGAGTGCTGTATGGCATTGAAGCTCGTTTGGAGGTTAGATAGCACAGTGTCCAATGACGGGCCGAAAGTATATAGAATGGTGTCGTCTGCGTAGAGGTGGATCAGGGAATCGCCCGCAGCAAGAGCAACATCATTGATATATACAGAGAAAAGAGTCGGCCCGAGAATTGAACCCTGTGGCACCCCCATAGAGACTGCCAGAGGACCGGACAGCATGCCCTCCGATTTGACACACTGAACTCTGTCTGCAAAGTAATTGGTGAACCAGGCAAGGCAGTCATCCGAAAAACCGAGGCTGTTGAGTCTGCCGATAAGAATATGGTGATTGACAGAGTCGAAAGCCTTGGCGAGGTCGAAGAAGACGGCTGCACAGTACTGTCTTTTATCGATGGCGGTTATGATATCATTTAGTACCTTGAGCGTGGCTGAGGTGCACCCGTGACCGGCTCGGAAACCAGATTGCACAGCGGAGAAGGTACGGTGGGATTCGAGATGGTCAGTGACCTGTTTGTTGACTTGGCTTTCGAAGACCTTAGATAGGCAGGGCAGGATGGATATAGGTCTGTAACAGTTTGGGTCCAGGGTGTCTCCCCCTTTGAAGAGGGGGATGACTGCGGCAGCTTTCCAATCCTTGGGGATCTCAGACGATATGAAAGAGAGGTTGAACAGGCTGGTAATAGGGATTGCGACAATGGCGGCAGATAGTTTCAGAAATAGCCGGTCCAGATTGTCAGGCCCAGCTGATTTGTACGGGTCCAGGTTTTGCAGCTCTTTCAGAACATCTGCTATCTGGATTTGGGTAAAGGAGAACCTGGAGAGGCTTGGGTGAGGAGCTACGGGGGGGGGGGGGCGGAGCTGTTGGCCGAGGTTGGAGTAGCCAGGTGGAAGGCATGGCCAGCCGTTGAGAAGTGCTTATTGAAGTTTTCGATAATCATGGATTTATCGGTGGAGACCGTGTTTCCTAGCCTCAGTGCAGTGGGCAGCTGGGAGGAGGTGCTCTTGTTCTCCATGGACTTCACAGTGTCCCAGAACTTTTTGGAGTTGGAGCTACAGGATGCAAACTTCTGCCTGAAGAAGCTGGCCTTAGCTTTCCTGACTGACTGCGTGTATTGGTTCCTGACTTCCCTGAACAGTTGCATATCACGGGGCTATTCGATGCTATTGCAGTCCGCCACAGGATGTTTTTGTGCTGGTCGAGGGCAGTCAGGTCTGGAGTGAACCAAGGGCTGTATCTGTTGTTGGTTCTGCATTTTTTGAACGGAGCATGCTTATCTAAAATGGTGAGGAAGTTACTTTTAAAGAATGACCATGCATCCTCAACTGACGGGATGAGGTCAATGTCCTTCCAGGATACCCGGGCCAGGTCGATTAGAAAGGCCTGCTCACAGAAGTGTTTTAGGGAGCGTTTGACAGTGATGAGGGTGGTCGTTTGACTGCGGCTCCGTGGCGGATACAGGCGATGAGGCAGTGATCGCTGAGATCCTGGTTGAAGACAGCGGAGGTATATTTGGAGGGCCAGTTGGTCAGGATGACGTCTATGAGGGTGCCCTTGTTTACAGAGTTAGGGTTGTACCTGGTGGGTTCCTTGATGATTTGAGTGAGATTGAGGGCATCTAGCTTAGATTGTAGGACTGCCGGGGTGTTAAGCATATCCCAGTTTAGGTCACCTAACAGAACAAACTCTGAAGCTAGATGGGGGGCGATCAATTCACAAATGGTGTCCAGGGCACAGCTGGGAGCTGAGGGTGGTCGGTAGCAGGCGGCAACAGTGAGAGACTTGTTTCTGGAGAGAGTCATTTTCAAAATTAGTAGTTCAAACTGTTTGGGTATGGACCTGGAAAGTATGACATTACTTTGCAGGCTATCTCTGCAGTTGACTGCGACTCCGCCCCCTTTGGCAGTTCTATCTTGACGGAAGATGTTATAGTTGGGTATGGAAATCACTGAATTTTTGGTGGCCTTCCTGAGCCAGGATTCAGACACGGCAAGGACATCAGGGTTAGCAGAGTGTGCTAAAGCAGTGAGTAAAACAAACTTAGGGAGGAGGCTTCTGATGTTGACATGCATAAAACCAAGACTTTTTCGATCACAGAAGTCAACAAATGAGGGTACCTGGGGACATGCAGGGCCTGGGTTTACCTCCACATCACCCGCGGAACAGAGAAGGAGTAGTATGAGGGTGCGGCTAAAGGCTAACAAAACTGGTCGCCTAGAGCGTTGGGGGCAGAGGATAAGAGGAGCAGGTTTCTGGGCATGGTAGAATATATTCAGGGCATAATGCGCAGACAGGGGTATGGTGGGGTGCGGGTACAGCGGAGGTAAGCCCAGGCACTGGGTGATGATGAGAGAGGTTGTATCTCTGGACATGCTGGTTGTAATGGGTGAGGTCACCGCATGTGTGGGGGGTGGGACAAAGGAGGTAACAGGGGTATGCAGAGTGGATCTAGGGGCTCCATTGTGAACTAAAACAATGATAACTAACCTGAACAACAGTATACAAGGCATATTGACATTTGAGAGAGACATACAGCGAGGCATACAGTAATCACAGGTGTTGAATTGGGAAAGCTAGCTAAAAACAGTAGGCGAGGCTAATCAGCTAGCACAACAAACAGCAGGTAAAATGGAGTTGACTAGGCAACTGGGCCGACAGATAAACAAACAAGCAGAATGGGATACCGTGATTAATGGACAGTCCAGTGTGCGTCAGCTATATAGCCAAGAGATCAGTGTCCAGGGGGCAGCGGTGGATGGGCAGGGAGGCTGGGCTGGCGAGTGTTATCCAGGTTAAAAAAAAAACTAACAATGACTAAATAGCTTGTAGCTAGTTAGCTGGTTAGCGTCTGGAGGTTCTTGAGTGTGTCATAAAAATAAAATAAAAATTAAAAGTAATAGCGATTCCGTATCACAGTGGGTGAGGCAGGTTTCCGGAAGGTATAAACAAAATAAAAATCAAAAAGAGATAGAAAGTAAATGGGTTCAGAGTGTTTGGGATGCGGTGATTCAGGTGGTTAGCAGGCCTGTGCTAACAAGCTAACAGTTCGTAGGCCCGGGCTAGACAAGCTAGCCGTTAGCAGGCCGAATTAGCAAGCAGGGAGATAGCGAGGGCTAGAGAGTTAACCTTTGGGGGACGTCGCGATGGGGTGAGTCTGTTTATTCCTCTTCATGCGGTGACATCGACAGACCGGTCGTGGGCCCGGGTAATTGTAGCCCAGGAGTGTGCTACAGGTGCTCTGGTACGCTAGGTGAGCTGGAGACACAGCGTTTCAGGCTCGCGGGCCTTGGCCAGCAGATGGATCTTTGGCGATGTCGCAACGAAAAAGCCTGTTGAAACCACCTCGGACGATTATGTCGGCGGACCAGTCGTGATGGATCGGCGGGGCTCCGTGTCGGCAGTAAAGGGTCCAGGCCAATTGGCAAAAGAGGTATTGTTGGGCCTCTTCGGCTAGTAGGGAGATGGGCTTAGCTCGAGGCTAGCTCAAGGCTAACTGGTGCTTGTTTTGGGACAGAGACGTTAGCCAGGAGTAGCCACTCGGATTGCAGCTAGCTAGTTGCGATGATCCGGTGTAAAGGTTCAGAGCTTGCGGTAGGAATCCGGAGATGTGGTAGAGAAAAAGCAGTCTGATATGCTCTGGGTTGATGTCGCGCTGGTGTCCTAGTTAGCTTTGAAGAACGCTAGCAATGGCTAACTGAGTACTAGCTAGTAGCTAGTTAGCTGGCTAGCTTCTGATGGGGGTTCCGGTTCTAAAGTAAAGTATAGAAAAAGCAGATCCGTACCACATTGGGTGATGCGGGTTGCAGGAGAGTATATTCAGCTCTAGTTGGAAAGTGAGATTAAAATATGTACGAAATATATACAGAAAAAAAAAAAAATAAGAAAACTATATTTACACTAGACAGGACGGGACAAGACAAAACACACGTCCGACTGCTACGCCATCTTGGAAAACAAACCCTACCTGACCAGTGTCTAGTTGTTTAGGTACGTCAACACCAGTCCCTAGCTGACCAGTATCTGGTTGTTTAGGTCTAGGTGGGTCAACACCAGACCCTAGCTGACCAGTGTCTGGTTGTTTAGATCTAGGTGGGTCAACACCAGTCCCTAGCTGACCAGTGTCTGGTTGTTTAGGTCGGTCAACACCAGTCCCTAGCTGACCAGTATCTGGTTGTTTAGATCGGTCAACACCAGACCCTATCTGACCAGTGTCTGGTTGTTTAGGTCTAGGTGGGTCAACACCAGACCCTACCTGACCAGTATCTGGTTGTTTAGATCGGTCAACACCAGTCCCTAGCTGACCAGTATCTGGTTGTTTAGATCGGTCAACACCAGTCCCTAGCTGACCAGTATCTGGTTGTTTAGGTCTAGGTGGGTCAACACCAGAACCTAGCTGACCAGTGTCTGGTTGTTTAGGTCTAGGTGGGTCAACACCAGACCCTACCTGACCAGTATCTGGTTGTTTAGATCGGTCAACACCAGTCCCTAGCTGACCAGTATCTGGTTGTTTAGGTCTAGGTGGGTCAACACCAGTCCCTACCTGACCAGTATCTGGTTGTTTAGATCGGTCAACATCAGTTCCTAGCTGACCAGTATCTGGTTGTTTAGATCGGTCAACACCAGTCCCTAGCTGACCAGTATCTGGTTGTTTAGGTCTAGGTGGGTCAACACCAGACCCTACCTGACCAGTATCTGGTTGTTTAGATCGGTCAACACCAGACCCTACCTGACCAGTATCTGGTTGTTTAGATCGGTCAACACCAGTCCCTAGCTGACCAGTATCTGGTTGTTTAGATCGGTCAACACCAGTCCCTACCTGACCAGTATCTGGTTGTTTAGATCGGTCAACACCAGTCCCTAGCTGACCAGTATCTGGTTGTTTAGATCGGTCAACACCAGTCCCTACCTGACCAGTATCTGGTTGTTTAGGTCTAGGTGGGTCAACACCAGACCCTACCTGACCAGTATCTGGTTGTTTAGGTCTAGGTGGGTCAACACCAGACCCTACCTGACCAGTATCTGGTTGTTTAGATCGGTCAATACCAGTCCCTAGCTGACCAGTATCTGGTTGTTTAGGTCTAGGTGGGTCAACACCAGTCCCTACCTGACCAGTATCTGGTTGTTTAGATCGGTCAACACCAGTTCCTAGCTGACCAGTATCTGGTTGTTTAGATCGGTCAACACCAGTCCCTAGCTGACCAGTATCTGGTTGTTTAGGTCTAGGTGAGTCAACACCAGACCCTGGACCTGACCAGTATCTGGTTGTTTAGATCGGTCAACACCAGTCCCTAGCTGACCAGTATCTGGTTGTTTAGATCGGTCAACACCAGTCCCTAGCTGACCAGTATCTGGTTGTTTAGGTCTAGGTGGGTCAACACCAGTCCCTACCTGATCAGTATCTGGTTGTTTAGGTCTAGGTGGGTCAACACCAGACCCTACCTGACCAGTATCTGGTTGTTTAGATCGGTCAACACCAGACCCTACCTGACCAGTATCTGGTTGTTTAGATCGGTCAACACCAGTCCCTACCTGACCAGTATCTGGTTGTTTAGATCGGTCAACACCAGACCCTAGCTGACCAGTATCTGGTTGTTTAGATCGGTCAACACCAGTCCCTACCTGACCAGTATCTGGTTGTTTAGGTCTAGGTGGGTCAACACCAGACCCTACCTGACCAGTATCTGGTTGTTTAGGTCTAGGTGGGTCAACACCAGACCCTACCTGACCAGTATCTGGTTGTTTAGGTCTAGGTGGGTCAACACCAGACCCTACCTGACCAGTGTCTGGTTGTTTAGGTCTAGGTGGGTCAACACCAGACCCTACCTGACCAGTATCTGGTTGTTTAGATCGGTCAACACCAGACCCTAGCTGACCAGTATCTGGTTGTTTAGGTCTAGGTGGGTCAACACCAGACCCTACCTGACCAGTATCTGGTTGTTTAGATCGGTCAACACCAGACCCTAGCTGACCAGTATCTGGTTGTTTAGGTCTAGGTGGGTCAACACCAGACCCTACCTGACCAGTATCTGGTTGTTTAGATCGGTCAACACCAGACCCTACCTGACCAGTATCTGGTTGTTTAGGTCTAGTTGGGTCAACACCAGACCCTACCTGACCAGTATCTGGTTGTTTAGGTCTAGGTGGGTCAACACCAGACCCTACCTGACCAGTATCTGGTTGTTTAGGTCTAGGTGGGTCAACACCAGACCCTACCTGACCAGTGTCTGGTTGTTTAGGTCTAGGTGGGTCAACACCAGACCCTACCTGACCAGTATCTGGTTGTTTAGATCGGTCAACACCAGACCCTAGCTGACCAGTATCTGGTTGTTTAGGTCTAGGTGGGTCAACACCAGACCCTACCTGACCAGTATCTGGTTGTTTAGATCGGTCAACACCAGACCCTAGCTGACCAGTATCTGGTTGTTTAGGTCTAGGTGGGTCAACACCAGTCCCTACCTGACCAGTGTCTGGTTGTTTAGATCGGTCAACACCAGTCCCTAGCTGACCAGTATCTGGTTGTTTAGATCGGTCAACACCAGTCCCTACCTGACCAGTGTCTGGTTGCTTAGGTCGGTCAACACCAGTCCCTAGCTGACCAGTATCTGGTTGTTTAGATCGGTCAACACCAGTCCCTACCTGACCAGTATCTGGTTGTTTAGATCGGTCAACACCAGTCCCTACCTGACCAGTGTCTGGTTGTTTAGGTCGGTCAACACCAGTCCCTACCTGACCAGTATCTGGTTGTTTAGATCGGTCAACACCAGACCCTACCTGACCAGTATCTGGTTGTTTAGATCGGTCAACACCAGACCCTACCTGACCAGTATCTGGTTGTTTAGATCGGTCAACACCAGTCCCTACCTGACCAGTATCTGGTTGTTTAGATCGGTCAACACCAGTCCCTAGCTGACCAGTATCTGGTTGTTTAGATCGGTCAACACCAGTCCCTAGCTGACCAGTATCTGATTGTTTAGATCGGTCAACACCAGACCCTAGCTGACCAGTATCTGATTGTTTAGATCGGTCAACACCAGTACCTAGCTGACCAGTATCTGGTTGTTTAGGTCGGTCAACACCAGTCCCTACCTGACCAGTATCTGATTGTTTAGATCGGTCAACACCAGACCCTAGCTGACCAGTGTCTGGTTGTTTAGGTCCATCAACACCAGTCCCTAGCTGACCAGTGTCTGGTTGTTTAGGTCGGTCAACACCAGTCCCTAGCTGACCCGTGTCTGGTTGTTTAGGTCCGTCAACACCAGTCCCGAGCTGACCAGTGTCTGGTTGTTTAGGTCCGTCAACACCAGTCCCTAGCTGACCAGTGTCTGGTTGTTTAGGTCGGTCAACACCAGTCCCTAGCTGACCAGTATCTGGTTGTTTAGATCGGTCAACACCAGTCCCTAGCTCACCAGTGTCTGGTTGTTTAGGTCGGTCAACACCAGTCCCTAGCTCACCAGTGTCTGGTTGTTTAGGTCTGTCAACACCAGTCCCTAGCTCACCAGTGTCTGGTTGTTTAGGTCCGTCAACACCAGTCCCTAGCTGACCAGTGTCTGGTTGTTTAGGTCGGTCAACACCAGTCCCTACCTGACCAGTGTCTGGTTGTGGAGGTCCCAGACGGCGATGTTCCCGTCGCTGCAGCAGGAGAAACAGACCTTGGCGTCGGGGGAGATGGCCAGGGCGTAGCAGGCCGGGGCGGAAGACGTTAGCTCTGCCTTGATACGCGGGGTGGGTGAGGCTAGGTCCCAGATTGAAAGTGTGGATGCCTCGCCTCCTATGATCAGAGTCCGCCCGTCATGCAGCAGCCGGCATGAACGGATGTAGTTGTCTCTGTTCTGATAGACGAACACAGGCATGTATACACAAACACACACAAGCACACACAGAGGGTTATTGTTACTTGCGTTCAGATACACACAAGCATATACTATATATAGCTACTATCATAAAAACAACAGGATGTCCTATATATAGCTAGTAAACACAACAGGAAGTCCTATATATAGCTACTATCATAAAAACAACAGGATGTCCTATATATAGCTAGTAAACACAACAGGAAGTCCTATATATAGCTAGTAAACACAACAGGAAGTTCTATATATAGCTACTATCATAAACACAACAGGAAATCCTATATATAGCTACTATCATAAAAACAACAGGAAGTCCTATATATAGCAACTAAACACAACAGGAAGTCCTATATATAGCAACTAAACACAACAGGAAGTCCTATATATAGCTACTAAACACGCCAGGGAGTCCTATATATAGCAACTTAACACAACAGGAAGTCCTATATATAGCTACTAAACACGCCAGGGAGTCCTATATATAGCAACTAAACACAACAGGAAGTCCTATATATAGCTACTATCATAAACACAACAGGATGTCCTATATATAGCTACTATCATAAACACAACAGGAAGTCCTATATATAGCTACTATCATAAACACAACAGGATGTCCTATATATAGCTACTATCATAAACACAACAGGATGTCCTATATATAGCTACTATCATAAACACAACAGGAAGTCCTATATATAGCTACTATCATAAACACAACAGGAAGTCCTATATATAGCAATTTAACACAACAGGAAGTCCTATATATAGCTACTATCATAAACACAACAGGATGTCCTATATATAGCAACTTAACACAACAGGAAGTCCTATATATAGCTACTATCATAAACACAACAGGAAGTCCTATATATAGCAACTAAACACAACAGGATGTCCTATATATAGCGACTATCATAAACACAACAGTAAGTCCTATATATAGCAACTAAACACAACAGGAAGTCCTATATATAGCTACTATCATAAACTCAACAGGATGTCCTATCCCTCAAACAAACATGGTCCAAGCACACCAAGACAGTTGTGAAGAGGGCACGACATAACCTTTTTCCCCTCAGGAGACTGAAAAGATTTGGCATGGGTCCTCAGATCCTCAAAAGGTTCTACAGCTGCACCATCGAGAGCATCCTACTGGTTGCACCACTGCCTGGTAGAGCAATTGCTCTGCCTCTTACCGCAAGGCACTACAGAGGGTAGTGCGAACGGCCCAGTACATCACTGGGGCCAACCTTTCTGCCATCCAGGACCTCTATACCAGGCGGTGTCACAGGAAGGCCCTAAAAATTGTCAAAGACTCCAGCCACCCAGTCATAGACTGTTCTCTCTGTTACCGCACGGCAAGGAGTACCTGAGCACCAAGTCTCGGTTCAAGAGGCTTCTAAACAGCTTCTACCCCCAAGCCATAAGACTCCTGAACATCTAATAAAATGGCTCCCTGGACGATTGCATTGCACCCCCCTCTTTCTTTACACCGCTGCTACTCTCTGTTGTCATCTATGTATAGTCACTTTAATAACTCTACCTACATGTACATACTACCTCAACTAACCGGTGTCCCCACACATTGACTCGGTATCGGTACCCCCCTGTAGATAGTCTCACTATTGTTATTGTGGGGCGGCAGCGTAGCCTAGTAACCAAAAGATTGCAAGATCAAATCCCCGAGCTGACAAGGTACAAATCTGTCGTTCTGCCCCTGAACAGGCAGTTAACCCGCTGTTCCCAGGCCGTCATTGAAAATAAGAATCTGACTGACTTGCCTGGTTAAATAAAGGTAAAATAAACACATGTCACTGCTGCTCTTTAATCACTGTGAGGTCTACTACACCTGTTGTATTCAGCATTTCACTGTGAGGTCTACTACACCTGTTGTATTCAGCATTTCACTGTAAGGTCTACTACACCTGTTGTATTCAGCATTTCACTGTAAGGTCTACTACACCTGTTGTATTCAGCATTTCACTGTAAGGTCTACTACACCTGCTGTATTCAGCATTTCACTGTAAGGTCTACTACACCTGTTGTATTCAGCATTTCACTGTGAGGTCTATTACACCTGTTGTATTCAGCATTTCACTGTCAGGTCTACTACACCTGTTGTATTCAGCATTTCACTGTAAGGTCTACTACACCTGTTGTATTCAGCATTTCACTGTGAGGTCTACTACACCTGTTGTATTCAGCATTTCACTGTGAGGTCTACTACACCTGCTGTATTCAGCATTTCACTGTGAGGTCTACTACACCTGTTGTATTCAGCATTTCACTGTGAGGTCTACTACACCTGTTGTGTTCAGCATTTCACTGTAAGGTCTACTACACCTGTTGTATTCAGCATTTCACTGTGAGGTCGACTACACCTGCTGTATTCAGCATTTCACTGTAAGGTCTACTACACCTGTTGTATTCAGCATTTCACTGTGAGGTCTACTACACCTGTTGTATTCACCATTTCACTGTGAGGTCTACTAAACCTGTTGTATTCATCATTTCACTGTGAGGTAAACCTGTTGTATTCATCATTTCACTGTGAGGTCGAGGTCTACACCTGGTATTCATTTCACTGTAAGGTCTACTACACCTGTTGTATTCAGCATTTCACTGTGAGGTCTACTACACCTGTTGTATTCAGCATTTCACTGTGAGGTCTACTACACCTGTCACTGTATTCACCATTTCACTGTGAGGTCTACTACACCTGTTGTATTCAGCATTTCACTGTGAGGTCTACTACACCTGTTGTATTCATTTCACTGTGAGGTCTTCACCTGTTGTATTCAGCATTTCACTGTAAGGTCTACTACACCTGTTGTATTCATTTCACATTTCACAGGTCTACTCACCTGTTGTATTCAGCATTTCACTGTAAGGTCTACTACACCTGTTGTATTCAGCATTTCACTGTGAGGTCTACTACACCTGTTGTATTCAGCATTTCACTGTGAGGTCTACTACACCTGTTGTATTCAGCATTTCACTGTGAGGTCTACTACACCTGTTGTATTCAGCATTTCACTGTGAGGTCTACTACACCTGTTGTATTCAGCATTTCACTGTAAGGTCTACTACACCTGTTGTATTCAGCATTTCACTGCATTTCAGGTCTACTACACCTGTTGTATTCAGCATTTCACTGTGAGGTCAGCATTTCACTGACTACAGGTCTACTACACCTGTTGTATTCAGCATTTCACTGTGAGGTCTTCACCTGTATTCAGCATTTCACTGTGAGGTCTACTACACCTGTTGTATTCAGCATTTCACTGTGAGGTCTACTACACCTGTTGTATTCAGCATTTCACTGTGAGGAGGTCTACTACACCTGTTGTATTCAGCATTTCACTGTGAGGTCACTGTATTCAGCATTTCACTGTGAGATGTATTCAGCATTTCTACTACACCTGTTGTATTCAGCATTTCACTGTGAGGTCTACTACACCTGTTGTATTATTTGTGTCTACTACACCTGTTGTATTCAGCATTTCACTGTGAGGTCTACTACACCTGTTGTATTCAGCATTTCACACCTGTTGTATTCAGTTAGGTCTACACCTGTTGTATTACACCTGTTGTATTCAGCATTTTACTGTAAGGTCTACTACACCTGTTGTATTCAGCATTTCACTGTAAGGTCTACTACACCTGGTGTATTCAGCATTTCACTGTAAGGTCTACTACACCTGTTGTATTCGGCATTTCACTGTAAGGTCTACTACACCTGTTGTATTCAGCATTTCACTGTGAGGTCTACTACACCTGTTGTATTCAGCATTTCACTGTGAGGTCTACTACACCTGGTGTATTCAGCATTTCACTGTGAGGTCTACTACACCTGTTGTATTCAACATTTCACTGTGAGGTCTACTACACCTGTTGTATTCAGCATTTCACTGTAAGGTCTACTACACCTGGTGTATTCAGCATTTCACTGTGAGGTCTACTACACCTGTTGTATTCAACATTTCACTGTGAGGTCTACTACACCTGTTGTATTCAGCATTTCACTGTACGGTCTACTACACCTGTTGTATTCAGCATTTCACTGTAAGGTCTACTACACCTGTTGTATTCAGCATTTCACTGTAAGGTCTATTCAGCATTTCACTGTAATATTCGGCGCATGTGACTCATGTAATTTGATATGATTTGATTTACATAGCTACCATCATAAACACAACAGGAGACATGCATTATTTGGTGGGCCAACACACACACCCTGGACAAATCATTTAGAGGAAGCGCTTACCTAAGATGTAACGCAACACACACAACACACTCAATCACCAGACAGTCCTCTCTACCTCCCGCTCTACCTCTCTCTATCTCCCGCTCTACCTCTTTCTCTACCTCTCTCTACCTCCCGCTCTACCTCTTTCTCTACCTTCCGCTCTACCTCTCTCCACCTCCCGCTCTACCTCTTTCTCTACCTCTCTCTCGACCTCCCTCTCTCGACCACCCTCTCGACCTCCCTCTCCACCTCTCTCTCTACCTCCCTATACTTCAATCTACCTCCCTCTCTACCTCCCTCTCTACCCCCCTCCCTTCTCTCTCGACCTCCCTCTCTTCTCTCTCGACCTCCCTCTCTACCTCTCTCTCTACCTCCCTCTACTTCTCTCTACCTCCCTCTCTACCTCCCTCTCTACCTCCCTCCCTTCTCTCTCGACCTCCCTCTCTACCTCTCTCTCTACCTCCCTCTACTTCTCTCTACCTCACTCTCTACCTCCCTCTCTACCTCCCTCCCTTCTATCAAAGATTATATTAAAAAGTAAATAGATTGGAAAAGATAATGGACCCCCCCCCAGGCAGCCCGCACCAAGATGTAAATGGCAGAAACACTTCCTGTATAGGATTCTCACCAGACAGTCTAGTTGTGACACAGGGCTCTTGCTGCCGGGCTGGCTGATGTCCCAGATCTTGACACAGCCCTTCCCTCCTGTGTAGACGTGTCTGGTTGGGTTGGATATAGTGACGGCACACACCACCTCGCCGTGGCTCAGCGTGTTGATCTGACGGGCGTGCCGGGGAATCCCTGGGCCTATCAGGGCGTCCGGAGGGAACGGTACCGGCTGCATCTGGCCCTCAGTACTCACGTGGAAGGAGTAGGCTCTTAGAGGAGGAGAGGGTTTATTTTATATTCTGATCTAGAGAATCTATTTTTCAAAAGCATCCACATGAAAAAGGGAGACGTACGGTTTTCCTCCAGGAATGCCAGAGAGGTTGGGAGGAAGACCAGGGACTCTCATGTGGTGGTGGGGGTCAAAACCAACCTGGAGGATGGAGAACAGAAGACAGATTCATTTATTATCTCTTAAGGAAATCATTCAAGCATCTTGTACCCTTCAAACAAAAATGCAGTTTAAATTATGCACTTTTATGTGACTTTCAATTGATATTGTTCAAACATTGCCCGTTGATGTGATGAGATGGCGGCTGTAGCCTGGCGGTTATGAGTGTTGGGCAAGTAACCAAATTGTCACTGGTTCGAATCCTAGAGCAGACTAGGTGAAAAATATGCCGATGTGCCCTTGAGCAAGGCACCTACCACTTATTGCTCCTGTATGTCACTCAAGATAAGAGAGTCTGCTAAATTACCAAAATGTACTCCAAAAACGGCTTCTGCACATCGGAAAAGCTAATACTAACCTCGTAATATCCTATGTTTCTCTTAGTCTGGGTTGAGGTCAGGGCTCTGTGCAGGCCAGTCAAGTTCTTCCATACCGATCTTGACAAACGCTTTTTGCACGGGGGCATTGTCATGCTGAAACAGGAAAGGGCCTTCCCCAAACTGTTGCCACAAAACAGAATTGTATGCGGTACAGTTAAGATTTCCCTTCACTGGAACTAAGGGGCATTGCTGAAATCATGAAAAACAGCCCCATACCATTATTTATCCTCCACCAAACTTTACAGTTGGCACTATGCATTAAGGCAGGTAGCGTTCTCCTGGCATCGGCCAAACCCAGATTTCTGGATTGGACTGCCAGATAGTGAAGCGTGATTCATCACTCCAGAGAACACGTTTCCACTGCTCCAGAGTCCAATAGCGGTGAGTTTTACACCACTCCAGCCGACGTTTGGCATTGAGCATGGTGATCTTAGGCTTGTGTGAAGCTGCTCGGCCATGGGAACCCATTTCAGAAAGCCCCAGACAAACCGTTCTTGTGATGAAGTTGCTTCCAGAAACAGTTTGGAACTCAGTAGTGGGTGTTGCAACTGAAGACAGACGATTTTTATGCGCTACGTACTTGGCGGATGATCCGTTGTTGCTCCTAGGCGGTTCCACTTCACAATAACAGCAATTACAGTTGACTGGGGCAAGTGCTGTACACCTGTCAGCAAATAGGCGAATCCACTCATTTGAAGGGGTGTCCACATACTATTGTGTATATAGTATTGTTACAGGCTTTGGATTTTCAATTTATGTTTTGACGGTTGGACTTTAGCACGAAGGGGGCACCAATTGGTGTTTCACCTGTGCTGGCACAGGTGATATTTAAGAGCTGCTGGCCCAGGTGATATTTAAACAGTGGCTGGCCCAGGTGATATTTAAGAGCTGCTGGCCCAGGTGATATTTAAAGAGTGGCTGGCCCAGGTGTTATTTAAAGAGTGGCTTGCCCAGTTGATATTTAAAGAGTGGTTGTCCCAGGTGATATTTAAGAGCTGCTGGCCCAGGTGATATTTAAAGAGTGGCTGGCCCAGGTGATATTTAAGAGCTGCTGGCCCAGGTGATATTTAAAGAGTGGCTGGCCCAGGTGATATTTAAAGAGTGGTTGGCCCAGGTGATATTTAAGAGCTGCTGGCCCAGGTGATATTTAAAGAGTGGCTGGCCCAGGTGATATTTAAGAGCTGCTGGCCCAGGTGATATTTAAAGAGTGTCTGGCCCAGGTGATATTTAAGAGTGTCTGGCCCAGGTGATATTTAAGAGCTGCTGGCCCAGGTGATATTTAAAGAGTGTCTGGCCCAGGTGATATTTAAGAGTGTCTGGCCCAGGTGATATTTAAGAGTGTCTGGCCCAGGTGATATTTAAGAGTGTCTGGCCCAGGTGATATTTAAGAGTGTCTGGCCCAGGTGATATGTAAGAGTGGTTGGCCCAGGTGATATTTAAGAGCTGCTGGCCCAGGTGATATTTAAAGAGTGGCTGGCCCAGGTGATATTTAAGAGCTGCTGGCCCAGGTGATATTTAAAGAGTGGCTGGCCCAGGTGATATTTAAGAGTGGCTGGCCCAGGTGATATTTAAAGAGTGGCTGGCCCAGGTGATATTTAAGAGCGGTTGGCCCAGGTGATATTTAAGAGCTGCTGGCACAGGTGATATTTAAAGAGTGGCTGGCCCAGGTGATATTTAAGAGCTGCTGGCACAGGTGATATTTAAAGAGTGGCTGGCCCAGGTGATATTTAAGAGTGGCTGGCCCAGGTGATATTTAAGAGTGTCTGGCCCAGGTGATATTTAAAGAGTGGCTGGCCCAGGTGATATTTAAGAGTGGCTGGCCCAGGTGATATTTAAGAGTGTCTGGCCCAGTGCTCCAGTTGTATTGATAGATGAGGAGGGTCAACACCTTTAGTTGTATTGATAGATGTGGAGGGTGAACACCTTTAGTTGTATTGATAGATGTGGAGGGTCAACACCTTTAGTTGTCTGGAGAGATGTGGAGGGTGAACACCTTTAGTTGTATTGATAGATGTGGAGGGTGAACACCTTTAGTTGTCTGGAGAGATGTGGAGGGTCAACACCTTTAGTTGTATTGATAGATGTGGAGGGTGAACACGTTTAGTTGTCTGGAGAGATGTGGAGGGTGAACACCTTTAGTTGTATTGATAGATGAGGAGGGTCAACACCTTTAGTTGTATTGATAGATGTGGAGGGTGAACACCTTTAGTTGTCTGGAGAGATGTGGAGGGTGAACACGTTTAGTTGTCTGGAGAGATGTGGAGGGTGAACACCTTTAGTTGTATTGATAGATGAGGAGGGTGAACACCTTTAGTTGTCTGATAGATGTGGAGGGTGAACACGTTTAGTTGTCTGGAGAGATGTGGAGGGTGAACACCTTTAGTTGTATTGATAGATGTGGAGGGTCAACACCTTTAGTTGTCTGGAGAGATGTGGAGGGTGAACACCTTTAGTTGTCTGGAGAGATGTGGAGGGTGAACACCTTTAGTTGTCTGGAGAGATGTGGAGGGTGAACACGTTTAGTTGTCTGGAGAGATGTGGAGGGTGAACACCTTTAGTTGTATTGATAGATGTGGAGGGTGAACACCTTTAGTTGTCTGGAGAGATGTGGAGGGTGAACACGTTTAGTTGTCTGGAGAGATGTGGAGGGTGAACACCTTTAGTTGTATTGATAGATGTGGAGGGTGAACACCTTTAGTTGTCTGGAGAGATGTGGTGAACACGTTTAGTTGTCTGGAGAGATGTGGAGGGTGAACACCTTTAGTTGTCTGGAGAGATGTGGAGGGTGAACACGTTTAGTTGTCTGGAGAGATGTGGAGGGTGAACACCTTTAGTTGTCTGGAGAGATGAGGAGGGTCAACACGTTTAGTTGTCTGGAGAGATGTGGAGGGTGAACACGTTTAGTTGTCTGGAGAGATGTGGAGGGTGAACACGTTTAGTTGTCTGGAGAGATGTGGAGGGTGAACACCTTTAGTTGTATTGATAGATGTGGAGGGTGAACACCTTTAGTTGTCTGGAGAGATGTGGAGGGTGAACACGTTTAGTTGTCTGGAGAGATGTGGAGGGTGAACACCTTTAGTTGTCTGGAGAGATGTGGAGGGTGAACACCTTTAGTTGTATTGATAGATGTGGAGGGTCAACACGTTTAGTTGTCTGGAGAGATGTGGAGGGTCAACACCTTTAGTTGTATTGATAGATGTGGAGGGTCAACACCTTTAGTTGTCTGGAGAGATGTGGAGGGTGAACACCTTTAGTTGTCTGGAGAGATGTGGAGGGTGAACACGTTTAGTTGTCTGGAGAGATGTGGAGGGTCAACACCTTTAGTTGTATTGATAGATGTGGAGGGTCAACACCTTTAGTTGTATTGATAGATGTGGAGGGTCAACACCTTTAGTTGTCTGGAGAGATGTGGAGGGTGAACACCTTTAGTTGTCTTGATAGATGTGGAGGGTGAACACGTTTAGTTGTCTGGAGAGATGTGGAGGGTGAACACCTTTAGTTGTCTGGAGAGATGTGGAGGGTGAACACGTTTAGTTGTCTGGAGAGATGTGGAGGGTGAACACCTTTAGTTGTATTGATAGATGTGGAGGGTGAACACGTTTAGTTGTCTGGAGAGATGTGGAGGGTGAACACGTTTAGTTGTCTGGAGAGATGTGGAGGGTGAACACGTTTAGTTGTCTGGAGAGATGTGGAGGGTGAACACCTTTAGTTGTATTGATAGATGTGGAGGGTGAACACCTTTAGTTGTCTGGAGAGATGTGGAGGGTGAACACCTTTAGTTGTCTGGAGAGATGTGGAGGGTCAACACGTTTAGTTGTCTGGAGAGATGTGGAGGGTGAACACGTTTAGTTGTCTGGAGAGATGTGGAGGGTGAACACGTTTAGTTGTCTGGAGAGATGTGGAGGGTCAACACCTTTAGTTGTCTGGAGAGATGTGGAGGGTGAACACGTTTAGTTGTCTGGAGAGATGTGGAGGGTGAACACCTTTAGTTGTATTGATAGATGTGGAGGGTGAACACGTTTAGTTGTCTGGAGAGATGTGGAGGGTCAACACCTTTAGTTGTATTGATAGATGTGGACACACCTTTAGTTGTCTGGAGAGATGTGGAGGGTGAACAAGTTTAGTTGTCTGGAGAGATGTGGAGGGTGAACACCTTTAGTTGTATTGATAGATGTGGAGGGTCAACACCTTTAGTTGTCTGGAGAGATGTGGAGGGTGAACACGTTTAGTTGTCTGGAGAGATGTGGAGGGTGAACACCTTTAGTTGTATTGATAGATGTGGAGGGTGAACACGTTTAGTTGTCTGGAGAGATGTGGAGGGTCAACACCTTTAGTTGTATTGATAGATGTGGAGGGTCAACACCTTTAGTTGTCTGGAGAGATGTGGAGGGTGAACACCTTTAGTTGTATTGATAGATGTGGAGGGTGAACACCTTTAGTTGTCTGGAGAGATGTGGAGGGTGAACACCTTTAGTTGTCTGGAGAGATGTGGAGGGTGAACACGTTTAGTTGTCTGGAGAGATGTGGAGGGTCAACACGTTTAGTTGTATTGCTAGATGTGGAGGGTCAACACCTTTAGTTGTATTGATAGATGTGGAGGGTCAACACCTTTAGTTGTCTGGAGAGATGTGGAGGGTGAACACCTTTAGTTGTCTGGAGAGATGTGGAGGGTGAACACGTTTAGTTGTATTGATAGATGTGTCCTTCAGTGGGCACCCCCATGAGTGTCTTTCAGTGGGCACCCCCATGAGTGTCTTTCAGTGGGCACCCCCATGAGTGTATTTCAGTGGGCACCCCCATGAGTGTCTTTCAGTGGGCACCCCCATGAGTGTCTTTCAGTGGGCACCCCCATGAGTGTCTTTCAGTGTCTTTCAGTGGGCACCCCCATGAGTGTCTTTCAGTGTCTTTCAGTGGGCACCCCCATGAGTGTCTTTCAGTGTCTTTCAGTGGGCACCCCCATGAGTGTCCTTCAGTGGGCACCCCCATGAGTGTCTTTCAGTGGGCACCCCCATGAGTATCTTTCAGTGGGCGCCCCCATGAGTGTCCTTCAGAACCCCTCCTAAAACCCCACCTGTTTGGTTCTGGTTGGTGTCAGGGACTCTTTGTTCGTTCCCCTTCTGTTTGAGCGACATTTTGTTTTCTTGCTGGGGAACGTAATGTGAGGGAAAATGTTATTGTCTGAAGACATAGCCTTGAATTGTACACAGTGTGCATCTTCTCTCACTATCCTTGTTCGTGATGGTGACTGTGACCTCCTCAGACCAATTGGCACAACGCCTAGAATATGTTCTGGAAGTTAAGATAGGAGACATTGCTGAGCCCGCAAGATAACAGCCAGCCACCTGCAGGAACCAACCCTGTCAACCATGCCTGCGTAGCCAGCCACCTGCAGGAACCAACCCTGTCAACCATGCCTGCGTAGCCAGCCACCTGCAGGAACCAACCCTGTCAACCATGCCTGTGTAGCCAGCCACCTGCAGGAACCAACCCTGTCAACCATGCCTGCGTAGCCAGCCACCTGCAGGAACCAACCCTGTCAACCATGCCTGCGTAGCCAGCCACCTGCAGGAACCAACCCTGTCAACCATGCCTGCGTAGCCAGCCACCTGCAGGAACCAACCCTGTCACCTGCCTGTGTAGCCAGCCACCTGGAACCAACCCTGTCAACCATGCCTGTGTAGCCAGCCACCTGCAGGAACCAACCCTGTCAACCATGCCTGTGTAGCCAGCCACCTGCAGGAACCAACCCTGTCAACCATGCCTGCGTAGCCAGCCACCTGCAGGAACCAACCCTGTCAACCATGCCTGCGTAGCCAGCCACCTGCAGGAACCAACCCTGTCAACCATGCCTGCGTAGCCAGCCACCTGCAGGAACCAACCCTGTCAACCATGCCTGTGTCATGACGTTGGCCTGGGGGTAGGTTTATGACAGTCATAAATACCTCTTCCCCCCTTCTTCCTCTCTCTACCCTACGGATGTGACATTTGAAAACCCCTTGGTTAACGTAGAGATTCTGGGAACATTTCACTGTTAGTCTCCACCTGTGATAAATAACATGTGATTTGATTTTGATATCGCTCAAAGATTGTCCAACCACTTTATAATTTGTGTCAAAGAAAGAAGATTGAGTGACACTAATAAGATGGTGGACATGTGATTTGTTGTGAGTTGAGATGGGAGAATAGCGTACCACTTGTGATCGTCCGTAGGCCGCGACTGCAGCAGCTGCACTCATCTGAGGAGACAGGTTGTGTAGGGAGGAGTAGGCGCTGGCTCCGCCCAGGTCGCCGTTCAGCCCGTTGAGGCTTGGGTGGGGCACCATGCCAAACGCACCCGGGTAAGGACACGGCAACGCCAGGGGACGCAGACCAGGGCCTGGAACAAACAACATAAGTCAACCCCCTAAGATCTAACAGCCTGGGTTCTACTAAACTACAACTCAACCCCCTAAGATCTAAAGGCCTGGGTTCTACTAAGCTACAAATCAACCCCCTAAGATCTAACAGCCTGGGTTCTACTAAGCTACAAATCAACCCCCTAAGATCTAACAGCCTGGGTTCTACTAAACTACAACTCAACCCCCTAAGATCTAAAGGCCTGGGTTCTACTAAACTACAACTCAACCCCCTAAGATCTAAAGGCCTGGGTTCTACTGAGCTACAACTCAACCCCCTAAGATCTAAAGGCCTGGGTTCTACTAAGCTACAAATCAACCCCCTAAGATCTAACAGCCTAGGTTCTACTAAACTACAACTCAACCCCCTAAGATCTAAAGGCCTGGGTTCTACTAAGCTACAAATCAACCCCCTAAGATCTAACAGCCTGGGTTCTACTAAACTACAACTCAACCCCCTAAGATCTAACAGCCTGGGTTCTACTAAACTACAACTCAACCCCCTAAGATCTAAAGGCCTGGGTTCTACTGAGCTACAAATCAACCCCCTAACATCTAAAGGTCTGGGTTCTACTAAGCTACAAATCAACCCCCTAAGATCTAACAGCCTGTTTTCTACTAAGCTACAAATCAACCCCCTAATATCTAAAGGCCTGGGTTCTACTAAACTACAACTCAACCCCCTAAGATCTAACAGCCTGGGTTCTACTAAACTACAACTCAACCCCCTAAGATCTAAAGGCCTGGGTTCTACTGAGCTACAACTCAACCCCCTAAGATCTAAAGGCCTGGGTTCTACTAAGCTACAAATCAACCCCTAAAGATCTAACAGCCTAGGTTCTACTAAGCTACAAATCAACCCCTAAGATCTAAAGGCCTGGGTTCTACTAAGCTACAAATCAACCCCTAAGATCTAAAGGCCTGGGTTCTACTAAGCTACAAATCAACCCCCTAAGATCTAAAGGCCTGGGTTCTACTAAGCTACAAACTCAACCCCCTAAGATCTAAAGGCCTGGGTTCTACTGAGCTACAAATCAACCCCCTAACATCTAAAGGTCTGGGTTCTACTAAGCTACAAATCAACCCCCTAAGATCTAACAGCCTGTTTTCTACTAAGCTACAAATCAACCCCCTAATATCTAAAGGCCTGGGTTCTACTAAACTACAACTCAACCCCCTAAGATCTAACAGCCTGGGTTCTACTAAACTACAACTCAACCCCCTAAAGTCTAAGAGCCTGGGTTCTACTAAGCTAACACCTGGAATTGCTAATTAGGATAATTTAGCTATTTAATTTAGTATTTTTTGACCCCTTTAAGTATAAAAAATATATTTAAAATCATTTTGATGAAACATTGAATTTGGCCCATAGAAATGCGAAAAATAACATTCATACAAAACAGGTAGTCAAAAAATGTATGAAAAATGAAATATAGTGTCTATCCTATCCAACAGATAAAATATGCTCAGGAAATTATATATAATATATATATAATAAATGGAACCACTTTTTTGGGGCACTAAAGTTCTTCAATATACATTGAGTGGACAAAACATTAGGAACACCTGCTCTTTCTATGACATAGACTAACCAGGTGAATCCAGGTGAAAGCTATGATCCCTTATTGAGGAGATGAAGGGGAGGAGACAGGTTAAATCCACTTCAATCAGTGTAGATGAAGGGGAGGAGACAGGTTAAATCCACTTCAATCAGTGTAGATGAAGGGGAGGAGACAGGTTAAATCCACTTCAATCAGTGTAGATGAAGGGGAGGAGACTAAGTTCTACTAATTTAAATCCACTTCAATCAGTGTAGATGAAGGGAGGAGACTAAGAGTTAAATCCACTTCAATCAGTGTAGATGAAGGGGAGGAGTTCAGGTTAAATCCACTTCAATCAGTGTAGATAAAGGGGAGTATTTTTTGACAGGTATAAAAAAATAAAATCAATTTGATGAAACATGTAGATGAAGGGGAAAATAACATTCATACAAAACATGTAGTCAAAAAAGTATGAAAGATGAAGGAGGATCCAACAGATAAAATATGCCAAATTATATATAATAGTATAGATAAATGGAACCAGGAGAAGGTTAAATCCACTTCAATCAGTGTCTTTGAAGGGGAGGAGACAGGTTAAATCCACTTCAATCAGTGAGATGAAGGGAGGAGACAGGTTAAATCCACTTCAATCAGTGTAGATGAAGGGGAGGAGACAGGTTAAATCCACTTCAATCAGTGTAGATGAAGGGGAGGAGACAGGTTAAATCCACTTCAATCAGTGTAGATGAAGTGGGAGGAGGAGACAGGTTAAATCCACTTCAATCAGTGTAGATGAAGGGGAGGAGACAGGTTAAATCCACTTCAATCAGTGTAGATGAAGGGGAGGAGACAGGTTAAATCCACTTCAATCAGTGTAGATGAAGGGGAGGAGACAGGTTAAATCCACTTCAATCAGTGTAGATGAAGGGGAGGAGACAGGTTAAATCCACTCCAATCAGTGTAGATGAAGGGGAGGAGACAGGTTAAATCCACTTCAATCAGTGTAGATGAAGGGGAGGAGACAGGTTAAATCCACTTCAATCAGTGTAGATGAAGGGGAGGAGACAGGTTAAATCCACTTCAATCAGTGTAGATGAAGGGGAGGAGACAGGTTAAATCCACTTCAATCAGTGTAGATGAAGGGGAGGAGACAGGTTAAATCCACTTCAATCAGTGTAGATGAAGGGGAGGAGACAGGTTAAATCCACTTCAATCAGTGTAGATGAAGGGGAGGAGACAGGTTAAATCCACTTCAATCAGTGTAGATGAAGGGGAGGAGACAGGTTAAATCCACTTCAATCAGTGTAGATAAAGGGAGGAGACTGGTTAAATCCACTTCAATCAGTGTAGATGAAGGGGAGGAGACAGGTTAAATCCACTTCAATCAGTGTAGATGAAGGGGAGGAGACAGGTTAAATCCACTTCAATCAGTGTAGATGAAGGGGAGGAGACAGGTTAAATCCACTCCAATCAGTGTAGATGAAGGGGAGGAGACAGGTTAAATCCACTTCAATCAGTGTAGATGAAGGGAGGAGACAGGTTAAATCCACTTCAATCAGTGTAGATGAAGGGGAGGAGACAGGTTAAATCCACTTCAATCAGTGTAGATGAAGGGGAGGAGACAGGTTAAATCCACTTCAATCAGTGTAGATGAAGGGGAGGAGACAGGTTCCAAAGTGTAGGAAGGGAGGGACAGGTTAAATCCACTCCAATCAGTGTAGATGAAGGGGGAGTATGGTTAGGTGCCACGGTTTCAATGTGTAGAACTGCAACGGAGACTGGTTAAATCCACGCTCAACAGTTTAGATGAAGCAGTGGAGGTCGGTGCTCTTTAAGATCAGGGAGGACGACTTTATTTTGATAAACACAGACTCATTTCTATTACATTATATTGGATGACTGTCATTCATATTCCATTCACCCAGTAGTTCAATGTAACATCAATAGGTTTAGGTTACTGTCATTCACATTCACCCAGTTCAATGTAACATCAATAGGTTTAGGTTACTGTCATTCATATTCCATTCACCCAGTTCAATGTAACATCAATAGGTTTAGGTTACTGTCATTCATATTCCATTCACCCAGTTCAATGTAACATCAATAGGTTTAGGTTACTGTCATTCATATTCCATTCACCCAGTTCAATGTAACATCAATAGGTTTAGGTTACTGTCATTCATATTCACCCAGTTCAATGTAACAGTGATAGGTTTAGGCTCCTTCCTACATGATACCAGAATGTTCCCTGTACCCATCGTGAGGTTACTACAACCTATGAATGAAAGTGTAAAACGTAGGTGCACACGGGTCAAGAGAACAATTAGACGAATCAAGGTGACAGACAGTGTGACACATTCAATACCTCCTTGCACACTCTTGCCTGCATCTGTCTAATCTAGGTTTTAATCATTAGTCCAACAGTTGGAAATGAGAGTCTCTATTGGACAAATGCAGCTACGTTTATCCCTGTTTCATTCTGCTTATTTCCGTTCAAGAAACGTTTTTCAACAGAATCGGCTGAATGAATACACCGGTAATCACCATCGCAAACACAGGTCAGTTTCATAGCAGCCACATACAAACAGCATGATCATTTTGCTCGTCGTATAATTCCTTCTCACATCTACATGTTCTCCTCCTATCACCTTATCTCTTCGCGTGTGGACTTTCTGTGACCAGGTGAAAAAACCTTCAAGACAGACCTTCATAACGCTACACACAGCCTATATCATTGTCACCATATAGCTAAAGTCATAGTCAACATAGTTAGGAAATCATCTACAATCAAGCAGTACAGAATACAGTCAGCAAGCAGTTTAGCAGGTACACCGCCGGGCCACGGTGGCAATAAATTAATAAAACCAAAAGTTTACTTTGACTTGGAAGAGATCCAGTGTTGGATAGCCATAGCCAGCTAGCTAACATAGCATCCCTCTCTGTTGGATAGCCTTAGCCAGTTAGCTAACATAGCATCCCCCTCTGTTGGATAGCCTTAGCCAGCTAGCTAACATAGCATCCCTATATATTATTATATATTATATTATTATTATTATATCCCTCTCTGTTGGATAGCCTTAGCCTGCTAGCTAACATAGCATCCCTCTCTGTTGGATAGCCTTAGCCAGTTAGCTAACATAGCATCCCCCTCTGTTGGATAGCCTTAGCCAGCTAGCTAACATAGCATCCCTATATATTATTATATATTATATTATTATTATTATATCCCTCTCTGTTGGATAGCCTTAGCCTGCTAGCTAACATAGCATCCCTCTCTGTTGGATAGCCTTAGCCAGTTAGCTAACATAGCATCCCTCTCTGTTGGATAGCCTTAGCCTGCTAGCTAACATATCATCCCTCTTAGTTGGATAGCCTTAGCCAGTTAGCTAACATACCGTCCCTCTCTGTTGGATAGCCATAGCCAGCTAACTAACATAGCATCCCTCTCTGTTTGAGCCAGGTGTTTGAGTAGGCTAAACTAGCTAGCTGCAGTCGATGCTAGCTAAGTAAGTAAAAGCTAAAAAAAATCTATGTAGCTAGCTACATTTATTGGATTTCATGCTTTTCTGTCGTGTAAAAAGGTGCAGTAGACTATATCATAACGGCACATTTGAGCTTTTTGGGGATTGGGATTGTATATTTATTTAAATAAAATGTGTATCATCAGGCACAGGAAGCATCGGGCTTGAATGTTCTCTCAAAGCTCTAATCAAATCCAGATATAGGTCCATTTATATGCTTTATAATGCTTTTCAATGACTCTTACGGTTTTGGTTGGAAATATTACCTGGGAAAAATGTGATTTATTCTAGGGTAGGCAACTTTTTTGTAAATATTCAACCCTAGTAGAATGCATGCCTAAAAAATGAGGCTGTTCTGAGGTCAAAGGGAGTTTTGTACACTCAGTGTACACCTAAATAAGTATTGTGGGTGTCATAGAGAATTCAATGGTGGGGTCATATTAGTGTAACAAACTGTTTGGGCGCAACAGACCGAAGTTGTGAGGGTCGTAATGCCCAACACCATCGTGAGTCTCCCAAACTGTTCAGACGGAACAGACGTTTTGTGATAAGACCCAAACTGCTGTAGCTCTGCCACCTTCCACCACAAATGTGAAAAGCTGACGTAGGAGAATGGAAAAGCAGATATCTCTTAGACTGACAAATTTCGATTTCGGGATTTTTCTGTTACGTTTATTAGATCTCTGCTGAATAAGAATCACCTGACCTGCCTGGTTACAAAGGTTAAAGGTTCAACTGACCTGCCTGGTTACAAAGGTTAAAGGTTCAACTGACCTGCCTGGTTAAAAAGGTTAAAGGTTCAACTGACCTGCCTGGTTACAAAGGTTAAAGGTTCAACTGACCTGCCTGGTTAAAAAGGTTAAAGGTTCAACTGACCTGCTAGGTTAAAAAGGTTAAAGGTTCAACTGACCTGCCTGGTTAAAAAGGTTAAAGGTTCAACTGACCTGCCTGGTTACAAAGGTTAAAGGACGGTTCAATGAAATGTAAAGATTCTAAACACGTGTTTAAAGTCATTAGTGTGTCTCACCCTCTAGTCCTGACATTTTCCCTCTCAGACCGGGGGTCGAGGTGCTGCTGGGGGTGGGGGTCAGGGTGCTGGACTTCTCATTCTGGACATAAAAAAGGCTCATAATCCACTCATAACAATACAATTTTTAAGCACTGAACTCTGGTATATGAGAGATGAGAAAATCCACATTTTCCAGACTTGGGGTAAAGGTAGAAATATGTTGTAAATTTAGATTAAAGGGGAAAAAAGCCATGAGACGTCAGACCATGATGAGGTCTTTGGACTTGTTGGAGGGCGTACTACTGGATGAGGCCATAGAGGCGGGGCTGAGGGGAGGGACTTCCTTCTTCAGCAGACGGCTCTTATCCAATCGGTTCTCACGAGGGGAGTGAGTGGGGCTTCCTCTAGGAGAGGCAGGATCCTAAGATAACAGCGAAAGAGGAAATAGTTTGGTTGAGTTACATTTCTATGTATTGGTAAAGTGTTGGTTCCATGTTTCCTGAACTAAAATAAAAAATAAATATTGTTCTGTACTCACTAAAAGCTGATTTATCTCAAATGTTATTCACCAATTGGTTAAGATAATTGGTTCAACTGACAGGTGTGGTATATCAAGAAGCTGATTAAACAGCATGACCATTACACAGGTGCACCTTGTGCTGGGGTCAATAAAAGGCCACTGTAAAATGTGCAGTTTTGTCACAACACAATGCCACAGATGTCTGCATTTTTGAGGGAGCGTGCAATTGGCATGCAGACTACAGGAATGTCCACCAGAGCTGTTGCCAGAGAATTGCATGTTCATTTCTCTACCATAAGCCGCCTCCAACATAATTTATTAATTTGGCAGTACGTCCAACTGGCCTCACAAACGCAAACCACGTGTAGCCAGTCCAGTCCAGGACCTCCACATCTGGTTTCTTCACCTGTGGGATCCTTTGAGACCAGCCACCCGGACAGCTGATGAAACTGTATGTTTGCACAACCAAAGAATTTCTGCACAAACTGTCAGAACCCATCTCTGGGAAGCTCATCTGTGTGGTCATCACCCTCACCAGGGTCTTGACCTGACTGCAGTTTGACGTCGTAACCGACATCAGTGGGCAAATGCTTCAGCACGATGGCCACTGGCATGCTGGAGAAGTGTGATCTTTACGGATGAATCTTGGTTTCAACTGTACCAGGCAGATGGCAGACAGCGTGTATGGCTTCGTGTGGTTGAGCAGTTTGCTGATGTCAACGTTGTGAACAGAGTTCCCCATGGTGGGGTTACAGTACGGACAGGCATAAGCTACTGACAACGAACACCAATTGCATTTTATCAATGGCAATTTGAATGCAGAGAGATACTGTCACAAGATCCTGAGGCCCATTGATGTGCCATTCATCCGCTGCCATCACCTCATGTTTCAGCATGATAATGCACGGCCCTGTGTCGCAAGGATCTGTATACAATTCCTGGAAGCTGAAAATGTCACCGTTCCTCCGTGTCCTGTATACTCACCAGACATGTCACCCATTGAGCATGTTTGGGATGCTCTGGATCTACGTGTACGGTAACGTGTCCCAGTTCTTCCTGTATACTCACCAGACATGTCACCCATTGAGCATGTTTGGGATGCTCTGGATCTACGTGTACGGCAACGTGTCCCAGTTCTTCCTGCATACTCACCAGACATGACACCCATTGAGCATGTTTGGGATGCTCTGGATCTACGTGTACGGCAGCGTGTTCCAGTTTCCGCCAATATCCAGCTACATCTCAAAGTCATTGAAGAGGAGTGGGACAACATTCCAACAAGCCACAATCAACAGCCTGATCAACTCTATGTGAAGGAGATGTGTCACGCTGCATGAGACAAATGGTGATCACACCAGATACTGACTGGTTTTCTGATCCACGCCACTACCTTTTTTTTTAAAGGTATCTGTGACCAACAGATGCATATCTGTATTCCCAGTCATGTGAAATCCATAGATTAGGGCCTAATGGATTGATTTCAATTGACTGATTTCCTCATATGAACTGTAACTCAGTAAAACCTTTGAAATTGTTGCATTCATTGTTTGTTTGTTCAGTATTTATATACGACAAAGAGAGAATATAACCTCATTAGAGACATCCACCACCAGGCTGTCATCACTCTTCTCCCCGTCGCTGTCCTGAAACAGATACAATATAATACGAATTTATTGTCCCGAGACGAACACAACAACATATTGGTCCTCCTCAACAATTTACCATAGTTATATACCCTATACCAGGGCGTCATCAGAACATCCTGGCACTGACAAGCCTGACTGACGTAATCGATTAATCGGCAAGAATTTGGTTAGTTGAATGAGCTGTGTTAGCTCAGTGCGTTTGAAATAAACATCCTCTGGGTGTTGGGTTGAAATTCGCCTCAAACTCACGTAACGTGTGGCGCTCAGCTCCTTTTCAGACATTTTCTGTTTCTTGCTGTCTGAGGAGTCACCTGAACTCCTGTGCTTCTCTACTGCTCGGAAACTGGAGGAGGGGGACACAGACGGACTCTGAGAGAGAGAGAGAGAGAGAGAGAGAGAGAGAGAGAGAGAGAGAGAGAGAGAGAGAGAGAGAGAGAGAGAGAGAGAGAGAGAGAGAGAGAGAGAGAGAGAGAGAGCAAGAGAGAGAGAGAGAGCGAGAGAGAGAGAGAGAGCGAGAGAGAGAGCGAGAGAGAGAGAGAGAGAGAGAGCCAGAGCGAGAGCGAGAGCGAGAGCGAGAGAGAGAGAGAGAGAGAGAGAGAGAGAGAGAGAGAGAGAGTTAATGTTAGTTTACAAGTCTGATTTTGTAAGAGCCCAACTACCCCTCTTCTTAGAGGTGAGTACAGGATAAAAAGGAATGGAGAGAGGAGAGAAGAGGAGAGAAGGGGAGAGGAGAGGAGAGAAAGGAGAGGAGAGAAGGAAGAAGAGAGGAGAGAAGGGGAGAGAATGAAGAGGAGAGAAGAGAAGGGGAGAGGAGGAAGAGGAGAGAAGAGGAGAGGAGGAAGAGGAGAGGAGAGAAGAGAAGGGGAGAGGAGGAAGAGGAGAGAGAGAAGGGGAGAGGAGGAAGAGGAGAGGAGAGAAGAGAATGAAGAGGAGAGGAGAGGAGAGAAGGAGAGAGGAGGAAGAGGAGAGGAGGAAGAGGAGAGAAGAGAATGAAGAGGAGAGAAGGAGAGAGGAGGAAGAGGAGAGGAGGAAGAGGAGAGGAGAGAAGAGAATGAAGAGGAGAGGAGAGAAAGGAGAGGAGAGAAAGGAGAGGAGAGAAAGGAGAGGAGAGAAGGAAGAAGAGAGGAGAGGAGGAAGAGGAGAGGATAGGAGGAAGAGGAGAGGAGAGGAGGAAGAGGAGAGGAAAGAAGAGGAGAGAATGAAGGGGAGAATATTAGAGAAGAGGAGAGGAGAGAAGAGGAGAGGAGGAAGAGGATAGGAGAGAAGAGAATGAAGAGAGAAGAGAGGAGAGAAAGGAGAGGATAGAAAGGAGAGGAGAGAAGAGGAGAAGGAAGAAGAGAGGAGAGAGGAAGAGGAGAGGAGAGAAGAGGAGAGGAGGAAGAGGATAGGAGAGAAGAGAATGAAGAGGAGAGGAGAGAAAGGAGAGGAGAGAAAGGAGAGGATAGAAGGAAGAAGAGAGAAGAGGAGAGGAGGAAGAGGAGAGGAGAAAAGGAGAGGAGAGAAAGGAGAGGAGAGAAGGAAGAAGAGAGGAGAGGAGGAAGAGGAGAGGATGAAGAGGAGAGGAGAAAAATAAGAGGAGAGGAGAGAAAGAAGAGGAGAGGAGGAAGAGGAGAGGAGAGGAGGAAGAGTAGAGGAGAGAATGAAATAAGAGGAGAGGAGAGAAAGAAAGAGAGGAGGAAGGGGAGAGGAGAGGAGAGAGGAAGAGGGAGAGGAGAGAAGGAAGAGGAGAGGAGAGGAGGAAGAGGAGAGGAGGAAGGAGAGGAGAGAGAGAAGAGGAGAGAATGAAATGGAGAGGAGGAAGAGGAGAAGGGAGAGAGAAAAAGGATTAGAGGAGAATGCAGCAGGACCTTTACCTTGACCTTTCCACTAACTCATCCTGCCCTTTACCGTGCTGCTAGAGTTGATGACTGGCAAACACTGTGTGTGTGTGTGTGTGTGTGTGTGTGTGTGTGTGTGTGTGTGTGTGTGTGTGTGTGTGTGTGTGTGTGTGTGTGTGTGTGTGTGTGTGTGTGTGTGTGTGTGTGTGTGTGTGTGTGTGTGTGTGTGTGTGTGTCAGTGACTAGATGAAAACAGTCCCAATTTGCTTCCTTCCCCTTCCTCTTGGCCCTAACCCTTCAATGATTATCCTTTTCTACAACCAGACAGTATAGATGACAGATCAGAGCAGTATGAGACAGTACAGATGACAGATCAGAGCAGCATTAGGCAGTACAGATGACAGATCAGAGCAGTATGAGACAGTACAGATGACAGAGCAGAGCAGCATTAGACAGTACAGATGACAGATCAGAGCAGTATTAGACAGTACAGATGACAGATCAGAGCATTATTAGACAGTACAGATGACAGATCAGAGCAGTATTAGACAGTACAGATGACAGATCAGAGCAGTATTAGACAGTACAGATGACAGATCAGAGCAGAATTAGACAGTACAGATGACAGATCAGAGCAGAATTAGACAGTACAGATGACAGATCAGAGCAGTATTAGACAGTACAGATGACAGATCAGAGCAGTATTAGACAGTACAGATGACAGATCAGAGCAGCATTAGACAGTACAGATGACAGATCAGAGCAGTATTAGACAGTACAGATGACAGATCAGAGCAGTATTAGACAGTACAGATGACAGATCAGAGCAGTATTAGACAGTACAGATGACAGATCAGAGCAGTATTAGACAGTACAGATGACAGATCAGAGCAGAATTAGACAGTACAGATGACAGATCAGAGCAGAATTAGACAGTACAGATGACAGATCAGAGCAGCATTAGACAGTACAGATGACAGATCAGAGCAGTATTAGACAGTACAGATGACAGATCAGAGCAGTATTAGACAGTACAGATGACAGATCAGAGCAGTATTAGACAGTACAGATGACAGATCAGAGCAGTATTAGACAGTACAGATGACAGATCAGAGCAGCATTAGACAGTACAGATGACAGATCAGAGCAGTATTAGACAGTACAGATGACAGATCAGAGCAGCATTAGACAGTACAGATGACAGATCAGAGCAGTATTAGACAGTACAGATGACAGATCAGAGCAGTATTAGACAGTACAGATGACAGATCAGAGCAGTATTAGACAGTATAGATGACAGATCAGAGCAGAATTAGACAGTACAGATGACAGATCAGAGCAGTATTAGACAGTACAGATGACAGAGCAGAGCAGTATTAGACAGTACAGATGACAGATCAGAGCAGTATTAGACAGTACAGGTGACAGATCAGAGCAGTATTAGACAGTACAGATGACAGCACATACTGTGCTTTCACACACATTCAATGTTTTTTTCTAAATATTTAGACTAGCTACTGTATAACACACCACTGATAAGGCCACTACAAGACCTGACAAAAAACTACAAAGACCTGACAAAGAACTACAAAGACCTGACAAAGAACTACAAAGACCTGACAAAACACTACAAAGACCTGACAAAGACCACTGCAAAGACCTGACAAAGACCTGACAAAAACCGCTACAAAAAACTACAAAGACCTGACAAAGAACTACAAAGACCTGACAAAACACTACAAAGACCTGACAAAGACCTCTGCAAAGATCTGACAAAGACCTAACAAAAACCGCTACAAAAACTACAAAGACCTGACAAAGAACTACAAAGACCTGACAAAACACTACAAAGACCTGACAAAGACCACTGCAAAGATGACAAAACAAAGACCTGACAAAGACCACTGCAAAGACCTGACATGAAACACTACAAAGACCTGACAAAACACTGCAAAGACCTGACATGAAACATTACAAAGACCTGACAAAACACTGCAAAGACCTGACATGAAACACTACAAAGACCTGACAAAACACTGCAAAGACCTGACATGAAACACTACAAAGACCTGACAAAACACTGCAAAGACCTGACATGAAACACTACAAAGACCTGACAAAACACTGCAAAGACCTGACATGAAACACTACAAAGACCTGACAAAACACTGCAAAGACCTGACATGAAACACTACAAAGACCTGACAAAACACTGCAAAGACCTGACATGAAACACTACAAAGACCTGACAAAACACTGCAAAGACCTGACATGAAACACTGCAAAGACCTGACAAAACACTGCAAAGACCTGACAAAACACTACAAAGACCTGACATGAAACACTACAAAGACCTGACAAAACACTACAAAGACCTGACATGAAACACTACAAAGACCTGACATGAAACACTACAAAGACCTGACATGAAACACTACAAAGACCTGACATGAAACACTACAAAGACCTGACATGAAACACTACAAAGACCTGACATGAAACACTACAAAGACCTGACATGAAACACTACAAAGACCTGACATGAAACACTACAAAGACCTGACATGAAACACTACAAAGACCTGACATGAAACACTACAAAGACCTGACAAAACACTACAAAGACCTGACATGAAACACTACAAAGACCTGACAAAACACTACAAAGACCTGACAAAACACTACAAAGACCTGACATGAAACACTACAAAGACCTGACATGAAACACTACAAAGACCTGACATGAAACACTACAAAGACCTGACGTGAAACACTACAAAGACCTGACATGAAACACTACAAAGACCTGACAAAACACTACAAAGACCTGACATGAAACACTATAAAGACCTGACAAAACACTACAAAGACCTGACATGAAACACTACAAAGACCTGACATGAAACACTACAAAGACCTGACATGAAACACTACAAAGACCTGACATGAAACACTACAAAGACCTGACATGAAACACTACAAAGACCTGACAAAACACTACAAAGACCTGACATGAAACACTACAAAGACCTGACATGAAACACTACAAAGACCTGACAAAACACTACAAAGACCTGACATGAAACACTACAAAGACCTGACAAAACACTACAAAGACCTGACATGAAACACTACAAAGACCTGACATGAAACACTACAAAGACCTGACATGAAACACTACAAAGACCTGACAAAACACTACAAAGACCTGACATGAAACACTACAAAGACCTGACAAAACACTACAAAGACCTGACATGAAACACTACAAAGACCTGACATGAAACACTACAAAGACCTGACATGAAACACTACAAAGACCTGACATGAAACACTACAAAGACCTGACATGAAACACTACAAAGACCTGACAAAACACTACAAAGACCTGACACAAAACACTACAAAGACCTGACAAAACACTACAAAGACCTGACATGAAACACTACAAAGACCTGACAAAACACTACAAAGACCTGACATGAAACACTACAAAGACCTGACATGAAACACTACAAAGACCTGACATGAGAACACTACAAAGACCTGACATGAAACACTACAAAGACCTGACATGAAACACTACAAAGACCTGACAAAACACTACAAAGACCTGACAAAACACTACAAAGACCTGACAAAACACTACAAAGACCTGACATGAAACACTACAAAGACCTGACAAAACACAACAAAGACCTGACATGAAACACTACAAAGACCTGACAAAACACTACAAAGACCTGACATGAAACACTACAAAGACCTGACATGAAACACTACAAAGACCTGACAAAACACTACAAAGACCTGACATGAAACACTACAAAGACCTGACAAAACACTACAAAGACCTGACATGAAACACTACAAAGACCTGACATGAAACACTACAAAGACCTGACATGAAACACTACAAAGACCTGACAAAACACTACAAAGACCTGACATGAAACACTACAAAGACCTGACAAAACACTACAAAGACCTGACATGAAACACTACAAAGACCTGACATGAAACACTACAAAGACCTGACAAAACACTACAAAGACCTGACATGAAACACTACAAAGACCTGACATGAAACACTACAAAGACCTGACAAAACACTACAAAGACCTGACAAAACACTACAAAGACCTGACAAAACACTACAAAGACCTGACATGAAACACTACAAAGACCTGACAAAACACTACAAAGACCTGACATGAAACACTACAAAGACCTGACATGAAACACTACAAAGACCTGACATGAAACACTACAAAGACCTGACGTGAAACACTACAAAGACCTGACATGAAACACTACAAAGACCTGACAAAACACTACAAAGACCTGACATGAAACACTACAAAGACCTGACATGAAACACTACAAAGACCTGACATGAAACACTATAAAGACCTGACAAAACACTACAAAGACCTGACATGAAACACTACAAAGACCTGACGTGAAACACTACAAAGACCTGACATGAAACACTACAAAGACCTGACATGAAACACTACATCACTACAAAAGTCAACAACATTGTAACAACCGTTCAATCAAACCAACACCACAGACAAGATTCAAACATTTCAAAACAGCACACACACAGTATCTACGGTAACAGTATCTGCGGTAACAGTATCTGAGTAACAGTATCTGAGGTAACAGTTTCTGAGGTAACAGTATCTAAGGTAACAGTATCTGAGGTAACAGTATCTGAGGTAACAGTATCTGAGGTAACAGTGTCTGAGGTAACAGTATCTGAGGTAACAGTATCTGAGGTAACAGTTTCTGAGTAACAGTGTCTGAGGTAACAGTATCTGAGGTAACAGTATCTGAGGTAACAGTGTCTGAAGTAACAAACAGTATCTGCGGTAACAGAATCTACGGTAACAGTTTCTGAGGTAACAGTTTCTGAGGTAACAGTATCTACGGTAACAGTGTCTGAGGTAACAGTATCTGAGGTAACAGTATCTGAGGTAACAGTGTCTGAGTAACAGTGTCTGAGGTAACAGTATCTGCGGTAACAGTATCTGAGGTAACAGTGTCTGAGTAACAGTGTCTGAGGTAACAGTATCTGAGGTAACAGTGTCTGAGGTAACAGTATCTGCGGTAACAGTATCTGAGGTAACAGTGTCTGAGTAACAGTGTCTGAGGTAACAGTATCTGAGGTAACAGTATCTGAGGTAACAGTATCTGCAGTAACAGAGTCTGAGTAACAGTGTCTGAGGTAACAGTATCTGCGGTAACAGAGTCTGGGTAACAGTGTCTGAGGTAACAGTATCTGCGGTAACAGTGTCTGAGTAACAGTGTCTGAGTAACAGTATCTGCGGTAACAGTGTCTGAGTAACAGTGTCTGAGGTAACAGTATCTGCGGTAACAGAGTCTGGGTAACAGTGTCTGAGGTAACAGTATCTGCGGTAACAGTGTCTGAGTAACAGTGTCTGAGTAACAGTTTCTGTGGTAACAGTATCTGAGGTAACAGTGTCTGAGGTAACAGTATCTGAGGTAACAGTATATGAGGTAACAGTTTCTGTGGTAACAGTATCTGAGGTAACAGTATCTGAGGTAACAGTTTTTGAGGTAACAGTATCTGAGGTAACAGTTTCTGTGGTAACAGTATCTGAGGTAACAGTATCTGAGGTAACAGTGTCTGAGGTAACAGTTTCTGAGGTAACAGTATCTGAGGTAACAGTATCTGAGGTAACAGTGTCTGAGGTAACAGTTTTTGAGGTAACAGTTTCTGAGGTAACAGTTTTTGAGGTAACAGTTTCTGAGGTAACAGTTTCTGAGGTAACAGTATCTGAGGTAACAGTATCTGAGGTAACAGTATCTGAGGTAAAAGTATCTGAGATAACAGTGAGGACATGAAGTAATAGACGCGCCACAAGCTGGCGGAACCCTGTGGACGGTTGCCAGGGCAACAGGAAACCACCGACCAGGAGCTTATTGGCTTCATAGAGTCTGACTGCAGGCCACAGAGAGCGCTGTAAGGCTGTGTGTGTGTGTTCGTCTCTTCCTGGTGTTGTAATGAAAGTCATTCATCTCTGTCTCTTTCCTCAGCAACACACAACTGATTATTTGATATTGCAACAAAATTTGCGCACACACACACTGGTATGACACACATATCACAGAGCCTTCAGGCAGCATTAGTGTAGGAGGATTAGGAGTGAGATAACATGGAGTGGTAGGGGACCATGAGATAACATATTAAACCATAGATAACATATTAAACATTGAGTGGTAGGGGACCATGAGATAACATATTAAACATGGAGTGGTAGGGGACCATGAGATAACATATTAAACATGGAGTGGGGGAGGACCATGAGATAACATATTAAACATGGAGTGGTAGGGGACCATGAGATAACATATTAAACATGGAGTGGGGAGGACCATGAGATAACATATTAAACCATAGATAACATATTAAACATGGAGTGGGGGAGGACCATGAGATAACATATTAAACCATAGATAACATATTAAACATGGAGTGGGGGAGGACCATGAGATAACATATTGAACATGGAGTGGGGGAGGACCATGAGATAACATATTAAACCATAGATAACATATTAAACATGGAGTGGTAGAGAACCATGAGATAACATATTAAACATGGAGTGGTAGAGGACCATGAGATAACATATTAAACCATAGATAACATATTAAATATGGAGTGGTGGAGGACCATGAGATAACATATTAAACATGGAGTGGGGGAGGACCATGAGATAACATATTAAACCATAGATAACATATTAAACATGGAGTGGGGAGGACCATGAGATAACATATTAAACATGGAGTGGGGGAGGACCATGAGATAACATATTAAACATGGAGTGGTAGAGGACCATGAGATAACATATTAAACATGGAGTGGGGGAGGACCATGAGATAACATATTAAACATGGAGTGGTAGGGGACCATGAGATAACATATTAAACCATAGATAACATATTAAACATGGAGTGGTAGAGAACCATGAGATAACATATTAAACCATAGATAACATATTAAACATGGAGTGGTAGAGAACCATGAGATAACATATTAAACATGGAGTGGTAGAGGACCATGAGATAACATATTAAACCATAGATAACATATTAAACATGGAGTGGGGAGGACCATGAGATAACATATTAAACCATAGATAACATATTAAACATGGAGTGGGGGAGGACCATGAGATAACATATTAAACATGGAGTGGTAGAGAACCATGAGATAACATATTAAACATGGAGTGGTAGGGGACCATGAGATAACATATTAAACATGGAGTGGGGAGGACCATGAGAAAACATATTAAACCATAGATAACATATTAAACATGGAGTGGTAGAGAACCATGAGATAACATATTAAACATGGAGTGGTAGGGGACCATGAGATAACATATTAAACCATAGATAACATATTAAACATGGAGTGGTAGAGAACCATGAGATAACATATTAAACATGGAGTGGTAGGGGACCATGAGATAACATATTAAACATGGAGTGGGGAGGACCATGAGATAACATATTAAACATGGAGTGGTAGGGGACCATGAGATAACATATTAAACATGGAGTGGGGAGGACCATGAGATAACATATTAAACCATAGATAACATATTAAACATGGAGTGGGGGAGGACCATGAGATAACATATTAAACCATAGATAACATATTAAACATGGAGTGGGGAGGACCATGAGATAACATATTAAACATGGAGTGGGGGAGGACCATGAGATAACATATTAAACCATAGATAACATATTAAACATGGAGTGGTAGAGAACCATGAGATAACATATTAAACATGGAGTGGTAGAGGACCATGAGATAACATATTAAACCATAGATAACATATTAAACATGGAGTGGTGGAGAACCATGAGATAACATATTAAACATGGAGTGGGGAGGACCATGAGATAACATATTAAACCATAGATAACATATTAAACATGGAGTGGGGAGGACCATGAGATAACATATTAAACATGGAGTGGGGGAGGACCATGAGATAACATATTAAACATGGAGTGGTAGAGGACCATGAGATAACATATTAAACATGGAGTGGGGGAGGACCATGAGATAACATATTAAACATGGAGTGGTAGGGGACCATGAGATAACATATTAAACCATAGATAACATATTAAACATGGAGTGGTAGAGAACCATGAGATAACATATTAAACCATAGATAACATATTAAACATGGAGTGGGGAGGACCATGAGATAACATATTAAACATGGAGTGGTAGGGGACCATGAGATAACATATTAAACCATAGATAACATATTAAACATGGAGTGGTAGAGAACCATGAGATAACATATTAAACATGGAGTGGTAGAGGACCATGAGATAACATATTAAACCATAGATAACATATTAAACATGGAGTGGGGAGGACCATGAGATAACATATTAAACATGGAGTGGGGAGGACCATGAGATAACATATTAAACCATAGATAACATATTAAACATGGAGTGGTAGAGAACCATGAGATAACATATTAAACATGGAGTGGTAGGGGACCATGAGATAACATATTAAACATGGAGTGGGGAGGACCATGAGATAACATATTAAACCATAGATAACATATTAAACATGGAGTGGTAGAGGACCATGAGATAACATATTAAACATGGAGTGGTAGGGGACCATGAGATAACATATTAAACCATAGATAACATATTAAACATGGAGTGGTAGAGAACCATGAGATAACATATTAAACATGGAGTGGTAGAGGACCATGAGATAACATATTAAACATGGAGTGGGGGGACCATGAGATAACATATTAAACCATAGATAACATATTAAACATGGAGTGGGGGAGGACCATGAGATAACATATTAAACCATAGATAACATATTAAACATGGAGTGGGGAGGACCATGAGATAACATATTAAACATGGAGTGGGGAGGACCATGAGATAACATATTAAACCATAGATAACATATTAAACATGGAGTGGTAGAGGACCATGAGATAACATATTAAACATGGAGTGGTAGAGGACCATGAGATAACATATTAAACCATAGATAACATATTAAACATGGAGTGGTGGAGGACCATGAGATAACATATTAAACATGGAGTGGGGGAGGACCATGAGATAACATATTAAACCATAGATAACATATTAAACATGGAGTGGGGAGGACCATGAGATAACATATTAAACATGGAGTGGGGAGGACCATGAGATAACATATTAAACCATGAGATAACATATTAAACATGGAGTGGGGAGGACCATGAGATAACATATTAAACATGGAGTGGGGAGGACCATGAGATAACATATTAAACCATAGATAACATATTAAACATGGAGTGGTAGAGAACCATGAGATAACATATTAAACCATAGATAACATATTAAACATGGAGTGGGGAGGACCATGAGATAACATATTAAACATGGAGTGGGGAGGACCATGAGATAACATATTAAACCATAGATAACATATTAAACATGGAGTGGTAGAGAACCATGAGATAACATATTAAACATGGAGTGGTAGAGGACCATGAGATAACATATTAAACCATAGATAACATATTAAACATGGAGTGGGGGAGGACCATGAGATAACATATTAAACCATAGATAACATATTAAACATGGAGTGGGGAGGACCATGAGATAACATATTAAACCATAGATAACATATTAAACATGGAGTGGTAGAGAACCATGAGATAACATATTAAACATGGAGTGGTAGGGGACCATGAGATAACATATTAAACATGGAGTGGTAGAGGACCATGAGATAACATATTAAACCATAGATAACATATTAAACATGGAGTGGTGGAGAACCATGAGATAACATATTAAACATGGAGTGGTAGGGGACCATGAGATAACATATTAAACCATAGATAACATATTAAACATGGAGTGGGGAGGACCATGAGATAACATATTAAACATGGAGTGGTAGGGGACCATGAGATAACATATTAAACATGGAGTGGGGGAGGACCATGAGATAACATATTAAACATGGAGTGGTAGGGGACCATGAGATAACATATTAAACATGGAGTGGGGGAGGACCATGAGATAACATATTAAACATGGAGTGGTAGGGGACCATGAGATAACATATTAAACCATAGATAACGTATTAAACATGGAGTGGTAGGGGACCATGAGATAACATATTAAACCATAGATAACATATTAAACATGGAGTGGGGGAGGACCATGAGATAACATATTAAACATGGAGTGGTAGGGGACCATGAGATAACATATTAAACCATAGATAACATATTAAACATGGAGTGGGGAGGACCATGAGATAACATATTAAACCATAGATAACATATTAAACATGGAGTGGTAGGGGACCATGAGATAACATATTAAACATGGAGTGGTAGGGGACCATGAGATAACATATTAAACCATAGATAACATATTAAACATGGAGTGGGGAGGACCATGAGATAACATATTAAACATGGAGTGGGGAGGACCATGAGATAACATATTAAACATGGAGTGGGGAGGACCATGAGATAACATATTAAACCATAGATAACATATTAAACATGGAGTGGTAGAGGACCATGAGATAACATATTAAACATGGAGTGGGGAGGACCATGAGATAACATATTAAACATGGAGTGGGGAGGACCATGAGATAACATATTAAACCATAGATAACATATTAAACATGGAGTGGTAGGGGACCATGAGATAACATATTAAACATGGAGTGGGGAGGACCATGAGATAACATATTAAACATGGAGTGGGGAGGACCATGAGATAACATATTAAACATGGAGTGGTAGGGGACCATGAGATAACATATTAAACATGGAGTGGTAGGGGACCATGAGATAACATATTAAACCATAGATAACATATTAAACATGGAGTGGTAGAGAACCATGAGATAACATATTAAACATGGAGTGGTAGGGGACCATGAGATAACATATTAAACCATAGATAACATATTAAACATGGAGTGGGGGAGGACCATGAGATAACATATTAAACATGGAGTGGTAGGGGACCATAGATAACATATTAAACCATAGATAACATATTAAACATGGAGTGGGGGAGGACCATGAGATAACATATTAAACATGGAGTGGTAGAGAACCATGAGATAACATATTAAACCATAGATAACATATTAAACATGGAGTGGTAGAGAACCATGAGATAACATATTAAACCATAGATAACATATTAAATATGGAGTGGGGAGGACCATGAGATAACATATTAAACCATAGATAACATATTAAACATGGAGTGGTAGGGGACCATGAGATAACATATTAAACATGGAGTGGGGGAGGACCATGAGTTAACATATTAAACATGGAGTGGTAGAGAACCATGAGATAACATATTAAACATGGAGTGGTAGAGGACCATGAGATAACATATTAAACATGGAGTGGGGGACCAGAGATAACATATTAAACCATAGATAACATATTAAACATGGAGTGGGGAGGACCATGAGATAACATATTAAACCATAGATAACATATTAAACATGGAGTGGGGAGGACCATGAGATAACATATTAAACATGGAGTGGGGAGGACCATGAGATAACATATTAAACATAGATAACATATTAAACATGGAGTGGTAGAGGACCATGAGATAACATATTAAACATGGAGTGGTAGAGGACCATGAGATAACATATTAAACATAGATAACATATTAAACATGGAGTGGTGGAGGACCATGAGATAACATATTAAACATGGAGTGGGGAGGACCATGAGATAACATATTAAACCATAGATAACATATTAAACATGGAGTGGGGAGGACCATGAGATAACATATTAAACATGGAGTGGGGGAAACCATGAGATAACATATTAAACATGGAGTGGTAGAGGACCATGAGATAACATATTAAACATGGAGTGGGGGAGGACCATGAGATAACATATTAAACATGGAGTGGGAGGACCATGAGATAACATATTAAACCATAGATAACATATTAAACATGGAGTGGTAGAGAACCATGAGATAACATATTAAACCATAGATAACATATTAAACATGGAGTGGGGAGGACCATGAGATAACATATTAAACATGGAGTGGTAGGGGACCATGAGAGGACCATGAGATAACATATTAAACATGGAGTGGTAGAACCATGAGATAACATATTAAACATGGAGTGGTAGAGGACCATGAGATAAGATATTAAACATATAACATATTAAACATGGAGTGGGGAGGACCATGAGATAACATATTAAACCATAGATAACATATTAAACATGGAGGATTAAACCATAGATAACATATTAAACATGGAGTGGTAGGAACCATGAGATAACATATTAAACATGGAGTGGGGGGAGGACCATGAGATAACATATTAAACATGGAGTGGTAGGGGACCATGAGATAAACATGGAAACCATGAGATAACATATTAAACATGGAGTGGTAGGGGACCATGAGATAACATATTAAACATGGAGTGGGGAGGACCATGAGATAACATATTAAACATGGAGTGGTAGGGGACCATGAGATAACATATTAAACATGGAGTGGGGGAGGACCATGAGATAACATATTAAACATGGAGTGGTAGGGGACCATGAGATAACATATTAAACCATAGATAACATATTAAACATGGAGTGGTAGGGGACCATGAGATAACATATTAAACCATAGATAACATATTAAACATGGAGTGGGGAGGACCATGAGATAACATATTAAACATGGAGTGGTAGGGGACCATGAGATAACATATTAAACCATAGATAACATATTAAACATGGAGTGGGGAGGACCATGAGATAACATATTAAACCATAGATAACATATTAAACATGGAGTGGTAGAGGACCATGAGATAACATATTAAACCATAGATAACATATTAAACATGGAGTGGGGGAGGACCATGAGATAACATATTAAACATGGAGTGGGGAGGACCATGAGATAACATATTAAACATGGAGTGGGGAGGACCATGAGATAACATATTAAACCATAGATAACATATTAAACATGGAGTGGTAGAGGACCATGAGATAACATATTAAACATGGAGTGGGGAGGACCATGAGATAACATATTAAACATGGAGTGGGGGAGGACCATGAGATAACATATTAAACCATAGATAACATATTAAACATGGAGTGGTAGGGGACCGTGAGATAACATATTAAACATGGAGTGGGGGAGGACCATGAGATAACATATTAAACATGGAGTGGGGGAGGACCATGAGATAACATATTAAACATGGAGTGGTAGGGGCCCATGAGATAACATATTAAACATGGAGTGGTAGGGGACCATGAGATAACATATTAAACCATAGATAACATATTAAACATGGAGTGGTAGAGAACCATGAGATAACATATTAAACATGGAGTATTAAACATGGGTGGGGAGGACCATGAGATAACATATTAAACCATAGATAACATATTAAACATGGAGTGGGGGAGGACCATGAGATAACATATTAAACATGGAGTGGTAGGGGAGGATAACATATTAAACCATAGATAACATATTAAACATGGAGTGGGGGAGGACCATGAGATAACATATTAAACATGGAGTGGTAGAGGACCATGAGAGATAACATATTAAACATGGAGTGGTGGAGAACCATGAGATAACATATTAAACCATAGATAACATATTAAATATGGAGTGGGGAGGACCATGAGATAACATATTAAACCATAGATAACATATTAAACATGGAGTGGTAGGGGACCATGAGATAACATATTAAACATGGGGTGGGGGAGGACCATGAGTTAACATATTAAACATGGAGTGGTAGAGAACCATGAGATAACATATTAAACATGGAGTGGTAGAGAACCATGAGATAACATATTAAACATGGAGTGGGGGAGGACCATGAGATAACATATTAAACATGGAGTGGGGGAGGACCATGAGATAACATATTAAACCATAGATAACATATTAAACATGGAGTGGGGAGGACCATGAGATAACATATTAAACATGGAGTGGGGAGGACCATGAGATAACATATTAAACCATAGATAACATATAAACATGGAGTGGGGAGGACCATGAGATAACATATTAAACATGGAGTGGGGAGGTATGAGATAACATATTAAACATGGAGTGGGGAGGACCATGAGATAACATATTAAACATGGAGTGGTAGAGGACCATGAGATAACATATTAAACCATAGATAACATATTAAACATGGAGTGGGGAGGACCATGAGATAACATATTAAACATGGAGTGGGGAGGACCATGAGATAACATATTAAACCATAGATAACATATTAAACATGGAGTGGGAGGACCATGAGATAACATATTAAACATGGAGTGGTAGAGGACCATGAGATAACATATTAAACCATAGATAACATATTAAACATGGAGTGGGGAGGACCATGAGATAACATATTAAACCATAGATAACATATTAAACATGGAGTGGGGGAGGACCATGAGATAACATATTAAACCATAGATAACATATTAAACATGGAGTGGTAGAGAACCATGAGATAACATATTAAACATGGAGTGGTAGGGGACCATGAGATAACATATTAAACATGGAGTGGGGAGGACCATGAGAAAACATATTAAACCATAGATAACATATTAAACATGGAGTGGTAGAGAACCATGAGATAACATATTAAACATGGAGTGGTAGGGGACCATGAGATAACATATTAAACATGGAGTGGGGGAGGACCATGAGATAACATATTAAACATGGAGTGGTAGGAGGACCATGAGATAACATATTAAACCATAGATAACATATTAAACATGGAGTGGTAGGGGGACCATGAGATAACATATTAAACATGGAGTGGGGAGGACCATGAGATAACATATTAAACATGGAGTGGGGAGGACCATGAGATAACATATTAAACATGGAGTGGTAGAGGACCATGAGATAACATATTAAACATGGAGTGGGGAGGACCATGAGATAACATATTAAACCATGAGATAACATATTAAACATGGAGTGGGGAGGACCATGAGATAACATATTAAACCATAGATAACATATTAAACATGGAGTGGGGAGGACCATGAGATAACATATTAAACATGGAGTGGGGGACCATGAGATAACATATTAAACCATAGATAACATATTAAACATGGAGTGGGGAGGACCATGAGAGATAACATATTAAACATGGAGTGGTAGGGGACCATGAGATAACATATTAAACATGGAGTGGGGGGACCATGAGATAACATATTAAACCATAGATAACATATTAAACATGGAGTGGGGAGGACCATGAGATAACATATTAAACATGGAAACCATGAGATAACATATTAAACATGATAAACATGGATTAAACCATAGATAACATATTAAACATGGAGGGGAGGACCATGAGATAACATATTAAACCATAGATAACATATTAAACATGGAGTGGGGAGGACCATGAGATAACATATTAAACCATAGATAACATATTAAACATGGAGTGGGGGAGGACCATGAGATAACATATTAAACATGGAGTGGGGAGGACCATGAGATAACATATTAAACATGGAGTGGGGAAACCATGAGATAACATATTAAACATGGAGTGGGGGAGGACCATGAGATAACATATTAAACATGGAGTGGGGGGACCATGAGAACATATTAAACCATAGATAACATATTAAACATGGAGTGGGGGAGGACCATGAGATAACATATTAAACATGGAGTGGGGAGGACCATGAGATAACATATTAAACCATAGATAACATATTAAACATGGAGTGGGGAGGACCATGAGATAACATATTAAACATGGAGTGGGGAGGACCATGAGATAACATATTAAACCATAGATAACATATTAAACATGGAGTGGGGAGGACCATGAGATAACATATTAAACCATGAGATAACATATTAAACATGGAGTGGGGAGGACCATGAGATAACATATTAAACCATAGATAACATATTAAACATGGAGTGGTAGGGGACCATGAGATAACATATTAAACATGGAGTGGTAGAGGACCATGAGATAACATATTAAACATGGAGTGGGGAGGACCATGAGATAACATATTAAACCATATATAACATATTAAACATGGAGTGGTAGAGGACCATGAGATAACATATTAAACATGGAGTGGGGAGGACCATGAGATAACATATTAAACATGGAGTGGGGAGGACCATGAGATAACATATTAAACATGGAGGGGGTAGGACCATGAGATAACATATTAAACATGGAGTGGGGAGGACCATGAGATAACATATTAAACATGGAGTGGGGAGGACCATGAGATAACATATTAAACATGGAGTGGGGAGGACCATGAGAGGACCATGAGATAACATATTAAACATGGAGTGGGGAGGACCATGAGATAACATATTAAACATGGAGTGGGGAGGACCATGAGATAACATATTAAACATGGAGTGGGGAAACCATGAGATAACATATTAAACATGGAGTGGGGAGGACCATGAGATAACATATTAAACCATGAGATAACATATTAAACATGGAGTGGTAGAAACCATGAGATAACATATTAAACATGGAGTGGGGAGGACCATGAGATAACATATTAAACCATAGATAACATATTAAACATGGAGTGGGGAGGACCATGAGATAACATATTAAACATGGAGTGGGGAGGACCATGAGATAACATATTAAACCATAGATAACATATTAAACATGGAGTGGGGAGGACCATGAAGATAACATATTAAACATGGAGTGGTAGAACCATGAGATAACATATTAAACATGGAGTGGGGAGGACCATGAGATAACATATTAAACATGGAGTGGGGAGGACCATGAGATAACATATTAAACATGGAGTGGTAGAGAACCATGAGATAACATATTAAACATGGAGTGGGGAGGACCATGAGATAACATATTAAACATGGAGTGGGGAGGACCATGAGATAACATATTAAACATGGAGTGGGGAGGACCATGAGATAACATATTAAACATGGAGTGGTAGAGGACCATGAGATAACATATTAAACATGGAGTGGGGAGGACCATGAGATAACATATTAAACATGGAGTGGGGAGGACCATGAGATAACATATTAAATCATAGATAACATATTAAACATGGAGTGGGGAGGACCATGAGATAACATATTAAACATGGAGATAACATATTAAACCATAGATAACATATTAAACATGGAGTGGTAGAGGACCATGAGATAACATATTAAACATGGAGTGGGGAGGACCATGAGATAACATATTGAACATGGAGTGGGGAGGACCATGAGATAACATATTAAACCATAGATAACATATTAAACATGGAGTGGTAGGGGACCATGAGATAACATATTTAACATGGAGTGGGGAGGACCATGAGATAACATATTAAACCATAGATAACATATTAAACATGGAGTGGTAGAGAACCATGAGGGAGTGGGGGAGGACCATGAGATAACATATTAAACATGGAGTGGGGAGGACCATGAGATAACATATTAAACCATAGATAACATATTAAACATGGAGTGGTAGAGAACCATGAGATAACATATTAAACATGGAGTGGGGAGGACCATGAGATAACATATTAAACCATAGATAACATATTAAACATGGAGTGGTAGGGGACCATGAGATAACATATTAAACATGGAGTGGGGAGGACCATGAGATAACATATTAAACCATAGATAACATATTAAACATGGAGTGGGGGAGGACCATGAGATAACATATTAAACATGGAGTGGGGAGGACCATGAGATAACATATTAAACCATAGATAACATATTAAACATGGAGTGGGGAGGACCATGAGATAACATATTAAACATGGAGTGGGGAGGACCATGAGATAACATATTAAACCATAGATAACATATTAAACATGGAGTGGTGGAGAACCATGAGATAACATATTAAACCATAGATAACATATTAAACATGGAGTGGGGGAGGACCATGAGATAACATATTAAACATGGAGTGGGGAGGACCATGAGATAACATATTAAACCATAGATAACATATTAAACATGGAGTGGGGAGGACCATGAGATAACATATTGAACATGGAGTGGGGAGGACCATGAGATAACATATTAAACCATAGATAACATATTAAACATGGAGTGGTAGGGGACCATGAGATAACATATTAAACATGGAGTGGTAGAGGACCATGAGATAACATATTAAACCATAGATAACATATTAAACATGGAGTGGTAGAGAACCATGAGATAACATATTAAACATGGAGTGGTAGGGGACCATGAGATAACATATTAAACATGGAGTGGGGAGGACCATGAGATAACATATTAAACATGGAGTGGGGAGGACCATGAGATAACATATTAAACCATAGATAACATATTAAACATGGAGTGGTAGGGGACCATGAGATAACATATTAAACATGGAGTGGGGAGGACCATGAGATAACATATTAAACCATAGATAACATATTAAACATGGAGTGGGGAGGACCATGAGATAACATATTGAACATGGAGTGGGGAGGACCATGAGATAACATATTAAACCATAGATAACATATTAAACATGGAGTGGTAGGGGACCATGAGATAACATATTAAACATGGAGTGGTAGAGGACCATGAGATAACATATTAAACCATAGATAACATATTAAACATGGAGTGGTAGAGAACCATGAAATAACATATTAAACATGGAGTGGGGGAGGACCATGAGATAACATATTAAACATGGAGTGGGGAGGACCATGAGATAACATATTAAACATGGAGTGGGGTAGGACCATGAGATAACATATTAAACATGGAGTGGGGGAGGACCATGAGATAACATATTAACATTGAGTGGGGGAGGACCAAGAGATAACATATTAAACATGGAGTGGGGAGGACCATGAGATAACATATTGAACATGGAGTGGGGAGGACCATGAGATAACATATTAAACATGGAGTGGGTAGGACCATGAGATAACATATTAAACATGGAGTGGTAGAGAACCATGAGATAACATATTAAACATGGAGTGGGGGAGGACCATGAGATAACATATTAAACCATAGATAACATATTAAACATGGAGTGGGGAGGACCATGAGATAACATATTAACATGGAGTGGGGGAGGACCATGAGATAACATATTAAACATGGAGTGGGGGAGGACCATGAGATAACATATTAAACATGGAGTGGGGGAGGACCATGAGATAACATATTAAACCATAGATAACATATTAAACATGGAGTGGTAGAGGACCACAAGATAACATATTAAACATGGAGTGGTAGAGATGAGATAACATATTAAACATGGAGTGGGGAGGACCATGAGATAACATATTAAACATGGAGTGGTAGAGGACCATGAGATAACATATTAAACATGGAGTGGTAGAGAACCATGAGATAACATATTAAACATGGAGTGGGGAGGACCATGAGATAACATATTAAACATGGAGTGGTAGAGGACCATGAGATAAAATATTAAACATGGAGTGGGGGAGGACCATGAGATAACATATTAAACATGGAGTGGTAGAGGACCATGAGATAACATATTAAACATGGAGTGGGGAGGACCATGAGATAACATATTGAACATGGAGTGGGGAGGACCATGAGATAACATATTAAATCATAGATAACATATTAAACATGGAGTGGGGGAGGACCATGAGATAACATATTAAACCATAGATAACATATTAAACATGGAGTGGTAGAGGACCATGAGATAACATATTAAACATGGAGTGGGGAGGACCATGAGATAACATATTGAACATGGAGTGGGGAGGACCATGAGATAACATATTAAACCATAGATAACATATTAAACATGGAGTGGTAGGGGACCATGAGATAACATATTTAACATGGAGTGGGGGAGGACCATGAGATAACATATTAAACCATAGATAACATATTAAACATGGAGTGGTAGAGAACCATGAGATAACATATTAAACATATGAGTGGGGGAGGACCGTGAGATAACATATTAAACATGGAGTGGGGAGGACCATGAGATAACATATTAAACCATAGATAACATATTAAACATGGAGTGGTAGAGAACCATGAGATAACATATTAAACATGGAGTGGGGAGGACCATGAGATAACATATTAAACCATAGATAACATATTAAACATGGAGTGGTAGGGGACCATGAGATAACATATTAAACATGGAGTGGGGAGGACCATGAGATAACATATTAAACCATAGATAACATATTAAACATGGAGTGGGGGAGAACCATGAGATAACATATTAAACATGGAGTGGGGAGGACCATGAGATAACATATTAAACCATAGATAACATATTAAACATGGAGTGGGGGAGAACCATGAGATAACATATTAAACATGGAGTGGGGAGGACCATGAGATAACATATTAAACCATAGATAACATATTAAACATGGAGTGGGGAGGACCATGAGATAACATATTAAACCATAGATAACATATTAAACATGGAGTGGTAGGGGACCATGAGATAACATATTAAACATGGAGTGGGGAGGACCATGAGATAACATATTAAACCATAGATAACATATTAAACATGGAGTGGGGGAGGACCATGAGATAACATATTGAACATGGAGTGGGGAGGACCATGAGATAACATATTAAACCATAGATAACATATTAAACATGGAGTGGTAGAGGACCATGAGATAACATATTAAACCATAGATAACATATTAAACATGGAGTGGTAGAGAACCATGAGATAACATATTAAACATGGAGTGGGGAGGACCATGAGATAACATATTAAACATGGAGTGGGGAGGACCATGAGATAACATATTAAACATGGAGTGGGGTAGGACCATGAGATAACATATTAAACATGGAGTGGGGGAGGACCATGAGATAACATATTAACATTGAGTGGGGGAGGACCAAGAGATAACATATTAAACATGGAGTGGGGAGGACCATGAGATAACATATTGAACATGGAGTGGGGAGGACCATGAGATAACATATTAAACATGGAGTGGGTAGGACCATGAGATAACATATTAAACATGGAGTGGTAGAGAACCATGAGATAACATATTAAACATGGAGTGGGGGAGGACCATGAGATAACATATTAAACCATAGATAACATATTAAACATGGAGTGGGGAGGACCATGAGATAACATATTAACATGGAGTGGGGGAGGACCATGAGATAACATATTAAACATGGAGTGGGGGAGGACCATGAGATAACATATTAAACCATAGATAACATATTAAACATGGAGTGGTAGAGGACCACAAGATAACATATTAAACATGGAGTGGTAGAGAACCATGAGATAACATATTAAACATGGAGTGGGGGAGGACCATGAGATAACATATTAAACATGGAGTGGTAGAGGACCATGAGATAACATATTAAACATGGAGTGGTAGAGAACCATGAGATAACATATTAAACATGGAGTGGGGGAGGACCATGAGATAACATATTAAACATGGAGTGGTAGAGGACCATGAGATAAAATATTAAACATGGAGTGGGGGAGGACCATGAGATAACATATTAAACATGGAGTGGTAGAGGACCATGAGATAACATATTAAACATGGAGTGGGGAGGACCATGAGATAACATATTGAACATGGAGTGGGGAGGACCATGAGATAACATATTAAATCATAGATAACATATTAAACATGGAGTGGTAGAGAACCATGAGATAACATATTAAACATGGAGTGGGGGAGGACCATGAGATAACATATTAAACATGGAGTGGGGGAGGACCATGAGATAACATATTAAACCATAGATAACATATTAAACATGGAGTGGGGGAGGACCATGAGATAACATATTAAACCATAGATAACATATTAAACATGGAGTGGTAGAGGACCATGAGATAACATATTAAACATGGAGTGGGGAGGACCATGAGATAACATATTGAACATGGAGTGGGGAGGACCATGAGATAACATATTAAACCATAGATAACATATTAAACATGGAGTGGTAGGGGACCATGAGATAACATATTTAACATGGAGTGGGGAGGACCATGAGATAACATATTAAACCATAGATAACATATTAAACATGGAGTGGTAGAGAACCATGAGATAACATATTAAACATATGAGTGGGGGAGGACCGTGAGATAACATATTAAACATGGAGTGGGGAGGACCATGAGATAACATATTAAACCATAGATAACATATTAAACATGGAGTGGTAGAGAACCATGAGATAACATATTAAACATGGAGTGGGGGAGGACCATGAGATAACATATTAAACCATAGATAACATATTAAACATGGAGTGGGGGAGGACCGTGAGATAACATATTAAACCATAGATAACATATTAAACATGGAGTGGTAGGGGACCATGAGATAACATATTAAACCATAGATAACATATTAAACATGGAGTGGGGGAGGACCATGAGATAACATATTAAACATGGAGTGGGGAGGACCATGAGATAACATATTAAACATGTAGTGGTAGAGGACCATGAGATAACATATTAAACATGGAGTGGGGAGGACCATGAGATAACATATTAAACATGGAGAGGGGAGGACCATGAGATAACATATTAAACATGGAGTGGTAGAGGACCATGAGATAACATATTAAACCATAGATAACATATTAAACATGGAGTGGTAGGGGACCATGAGATAACATATTAAACATGGAGTGGGGAGGACCATGAGATAACATATTAAACATGGAGTGGGGGAGGACCATGAGATAACATATTAAACATGGAGTGGGGAGGACCATGAGATAACATATTAAACCATAGATAACATATTAAACATGGAGTGGTAGGGGACCATGAGATAACATATTAAACCATAGATAACATATTAAACATGGAGTGGGGGAGGACCATGAGATAACATATTAAACCATAGATAACATATTAAACATGGAGTGGGGGAGGACCATGAGATAACATATTAACATGGAGTGGGGAGGACCATGAGTTAACATATTAAACCATAGATAACATATTAAACATGGAGTGGGGAGGACCATGAGTTAACATATTAAACCATAGATAACATATTAAACATGGAGTGGGGAGGACCATGAGTTAACATATTAAACCATAGATAACATATTAAACATGGAGTGGTAGAGGACCATGAGATAACATATTAAACATGGAGTGGTAGAGGACCATGAGATAACATATTAAACATGGAGTGGTAGGGGACCATGAGATAACATATTAAACCATAGATAACATATTAAACATGGAGTGGGGAGGACCATGAGATAACATATTAAACATGGAGTGGGGGAGGACCATGAGATAACATATTAAACATGGAGTGGGGGAGGACCATGAGATAACATATTAAACATGGAGTGGGGGAGGACCATGAGATAACATATTAAACATGGAGTGGGGAGGACCATGAGATAACATATTAAACATGGAGTGGTAGAGGACCATGAGATAACATATTAAACACACCTCTCCATCCTGTCCTAATCTAATTCAAATCACCTCAAATGTTATTGGTCCATACACATATTTAACAGATGTTATTGGTCCATACTCATTTTTAACAGATGTTATTGGTCACATATTTAACAGATGTTATTGGTCACATATTTAACAGATGTTATTGGTCCATATTTAACAGATGCTATTGGTCCATATTTAACAGATGTTATTGGTCCATATTTAACAGATGCTATTGGTCCACATTTAACAGATGTTATTGGTCAATACACATATTTAACAGGTGTTATTGGTCCATACACATATATATATGCCATTTAGCAGACGCTTTTATCCAAAGCGACTTACAGTCATGTGTGCATACATTCTACGTATGGGTGGTCCCGGGGATCGAACCCACTACCCTGGCGTTACAAGCGCCATGCTCTACCAACTGAGCTACAGAAGGACATATGTAATAGATGTTATTAGTCCATATTTAACAGATGTTATTGTGGGTGTTCCTAGCTCCAACAGTGCAGTAATATCTAACTAAATGCTTGTGTTCCTTGCTCCAACAGTACAGTAATATCTAACTAAATGCTTGTGTTCCTAGCTCCAACAGTACAGTAGTATCTAACTAAATGCTTGTGTTCCGAGCTCCAACAGTAATATCTAACTAAATGCTTGTGTTCCGAGCTCCAACAGTAATATCTAACTAAATGTTTGTGTTTCTAGCTCCAACAGTAATATCTAACTAAATGCTTGTGTTCCCAGCTCCAACAAATCAAATCAAATCAAATCTAATTTTATTTGTCACATACACATGGTTAGCAGATGTTAATGCGAGTGTAGCGAAATGCTTGTGCTTCTAGTTCCGACAATGCAGTGATAACCAACAAGTAATCTAACTAACAATTCCAAAACTACTGTCTTATACACAGTGTAAGGGGATAAGGAATATGTACATAAGGATATATGAATGAGTGATGGTACAGAGCAGCATACAGTAGATGGAATCGAGTACAGTATATACATATGAGATGAGTATGTAGACAAAGTAAACAAAGTGGCATAGTTAAAGTGGCTAGTGATACATGTATTACATAAGGATGCAGTCGATGATGTAGAGTACAGTATATACGTATGCATATGAGATGAATAATGTAGGGTAAGTAACATTATATAAGGTAGCATTGTTTAAAGTGGCTAGTGATATATTTACATAATTTCCCATCAATTCCCATTATTAAAGTGGCTGGAGTTGGGTCAGTGTCAATGACAGTGTGTTGGCAGCAGCCACTCAATGTTAGTGGTGGCTGTTTAACAGTCTGATGGTCTTGAGATAGAAACTGTTTTTCAGTCTCTCGGTCCCAGCTTTGATGCACCTGTACTGACCTCGCCTTCTGGATGATAGCGGGGTGAACAGGCAGTGGTTCGGGTGGTTGATGTCCTTGATAGGGTTAGGGTTAGGGTTAGGGTTAGGGTTAGGGTTACTCGTACCAGGCGGTGATACAGCCCGCCAGGATGCTCTCGATTGTGCATCTGTAGAAGTTTGTGAGTGCTTTTGGTGACAAGCCGAATTTCTTCAGCCTCCTGAGGTTGAAGAGGCGCTGCTGCGCCTTCTTCACGACGCTGTCAGTGTGAGTGGACCAATTCAGTTTGTCTGTGATGTGTATGCCGAGGAACTTAAAACTTGCTACCCTCTCCACTACTGTTCCATCGATGTGGACAGGGGGGTGTTCCCTCTGCTGTTTCCTGAAGTCCACAATCATCTCCTTAGTTTTGTTGACGTTGAGTGTGAGGTTATTTTCCTGACACCACACTCCGAGGGCCCTCACCTCCTCCCTGTAGGCCGTCTCGTCGTTGTTGGTAATCAAGCCTACCACTGTTGTGTCGTCCGCAAACTTGATGATTGAGTTGGAGGCGTGCGTGGCCACGCAGTCGTGGGTGAACAGGGAGTACAGGAGAGGGCTCAGAACGCACCCTTGTGGGGCCCCCGTGTTGAGGATCAGCGGGGAGGAGATGTTGTTGCCTACCCTCACCACCTGGGGGCGGCCCGACAGGAAGTCCAGTACCCAGTTGCACAGGGCGGGGTCAAGACCCAGGGTCTCGAGCTTACATTTACATTTACATTTAAGTCATTTAGCAGACGCTCTTATCCAGAGCGACTTACAAATTGGTGCATACACCTTATGACAACCAGTGGAACAGCCACTTGCATCTAAATCTTGTTGGGGGAGAAGGGGGTGAGAAGGATTACTTACCCTTACTTACCCTATCCTAGGTATTCCTTGAAGAGGTGGGGTTTCAGGTGTCTCCGGAAGGTGGTGATTGACTCCGCTGTCCTGGCGTCGTGAGGGTGTTTGTTCCACCATTGGGGGCCAGAGCAGCGAACAGTTTTGACTGGGCTGAGCGGGAACTGTACTTCCTCAGTGGTAGGGAGGCGAGCAGGCCAGAGGTGGATGAACGCAGTGCCCTTGTTTGGGTGTAGGGCCTGATCAGAGCCTGGAGGTACTGAGGTGCCGTTCCCTCACAGCCCGTAGGCGAGCACCATGGTCTTGTAGCGGATGCGAGCTTCAACTGGAAGCCAGTGGAGAGAGCGGAGGAGCGGGGTGACGTGAGAGAACTTGGGAAGGTTGAACACCAGACGGGCTGCGGCGTTCTGGATGAGTTGTAGGGGTTTAATGGCACAGGCAGGAGCCCAGCCAACAGCGAGTTGCAGTAATCAAGACGGGAGATGACAAGTGCCTGGATTAGGACCTGCGCCGCTTCCTGTGTGAGGCAGGGTCGTACTCTGCGGATGTTGTAGAGCATGAACCTACAGGAACGGGACACCGCCTTGATGTTAGTTGAGAACGCCAGGGTGTTGTCCAGGATCACGCCAAGGTTCTTAGCGCTCTGGGAGGAGGACACAATGGAGTTGTCAACCGTGATGGCGAGATCATGGAACGGGCAGTCCTTCCCCGGGAGGAAGAGGAGCTCCGTCTTGCTGAGGTTCAGCTTGAGGTGGTGATCCGTCATCCACACTGATATGTCTGCCAGACATGCAGAGATGCGATTCGCCACCTGGTCATCTGAAGGGGGAAAGGAGAAGATTAATTGTGTGTCGTCTGCATAGCAATGATAGGAGAGACCATGTGAGGTTATGACAGAGCCAAGTGACTTGGTGTATAGCGAGAATAAGAGAGGGCCTAGAACAGAGCCCTGGGGGACACCAGTGGTGAGAGCGCGTGGTGAGGAGACAGATTCTCGCCACGCCACCTGGTAGGAGCGACCTGTCAGGTAGGACGAACCAAGCGTGGGCCGCGCCGGAGATGCCCAACTCGGAGAGGGTGGAGAGGAGGATTTGATGGTTCACAGTATCGAAGGCAGCCGATAGGTCTAGAAGGATGAGAGCAGAGGAGAGAGTTAGCTTTAGCAGTGCGGAGCGCCTCCGTGATACAGAGAAGAGCAGTCTCAGTTGAATGACTAGTCTTGAAACCTGACTGATTTGGATCAAGAAGGTCATTCTGAGAGAGATAGCGGTAGAGCTGGCCAAGGACGGCACGCTCAAGAGTTTTGGAGAGAAAAGAGAGAAGGGATACTGGTCTGTAGTTGTTGACATCGGAGGGATCGAGTGTAGGTTTTTTCAGAAGGGGTGCAACTCTCGCTCTCTTGAAGACGGGAGGGACGTAGCCAGCGGTCAGGGATGAGTTGATGAGCGAGGTGAGGTAAGGGAGAAGGTCTCCGGAAATGGTCTGGAGAAGAGAGGAGGGGATAGGGTCAAGCGGGCAGGTTGTTGGGCGGCCGGCCGTCACAAGACGCGAGATTTCATCTGGAGAGAGAGGGGAGAAAGAGGTCAGAGCATAGGGTAGGGCAGTGTGAGCAGAACCAGCGGTGTCGTTTGACTTAGCAAACGAGGATCGGATGTCATCGACCTTCTTTTCAAAATGGTTGACGAAGTCATCTGCAGAGAGGGAGGAGGGGGGGGGGAGGATTCAGGAGGGAGGAGAAGGTGGCAAAGAGCTTCCTAGGGTTAGAGGCAGATGCTTGGAATTTAGAATGGTAGAAAGTGGCTTTAGCAGCAGAGACAGAGGAGGAAAATGTAGAGAGGAGGGAGTGAAAGGATGCCAGGTCCGCAGGGAGGCGAGTTTTCCTCCATTTCCGCTCGGCTGCCCGGAGCCCTGTTCTGATGATGACGAGCTTGGAGGGTACTATGGTGTTGAATGTCGAGCTGTAGTCGATGAACAGCATTCTCACATAGGTATTCCTCTTGTCCAGGTGGGTTAGGGCAGTGTGCAGTGTGGTTGAGATTGCATCGTCTGTGGACCTATTTGGGCGGTAAGCAAATTGGAGTGGGTCTAGGGTGACAGGTAGGGTGGAGGTGATATGGTCCTTGACTAGTCTCTCAAAGCACTTCATGATGACGGAAGTGAGTGCTACGGGGCGGTAGTCGTTTAGCTCAGTTACCTTAGCTTTCTTGGGAACAGGAACAATGGTGGCCCTCTTGAAGCATGTGGGAACAGCAGACTGGTATAGGGATTGATTGAATATGTCCGTAAACACACCGGCCAGCTGGTCTGCGCATGCTCTGAGGGCGCGGCTGGGGATGCCGTCTGGGCCTGCAGCCTTGCGAGGGTTAACACGTTTAAATGTCTTACTCACTCGACTGCAGTGAAGGAGAGACCGCATGTTTTCGTTGCAGGCCGTGTCAGTGGCACTGTATTGTCCTCAAAGCGGGCAAAAGTTATTTAGTCTGCCTGGGAGCAAGACATCCTGGTCCGTGACTGGGCTGGGTTTCTTCTTGTAGTCCGTGATTGACTGTAGACCCTGCCACATGCCTCTTGTGTCTGAGCCATTGAATTGAGTTTCTACTTTGTCTCTGTACTGACGCTTAGCTTGTTTAATAGCCTTGCGGAGGGAATAGCTGCATTGTTTATATTCGGACATGTTACCAGACACCTTGCCCTGATTAAAAGCAGTGGTTCGCGCTTTCAGTTTCACGCGAATGCTGCCATCAATCCACGGTTTCTGGTTTGGGAATGTTTTTATCGTTGCTATGGGAACGACATCTTCGATGCACGTACTAATGAACTCGCACACCGAATCAGAGTATTCATCAATATTTCCATCTGACGCAATACGAAACATGTCCCAGTCCACGTGATGGAAGCAGTCTTGGAGTGTGGAGTCAGCTTGGTCTGACCAGCGTTGGACAGACCTCAGCGTGGGAGCCTCTTGTTTTAGCTTCTGCCTGTAGGCAGGGATCAGCAAAATGGAGTCGTGGTCAGCTTTTCCGAAAGGGGGGCAGGGCAGGGCCTTATATGCGTCGCGGAAGTTAGTGTAACAATGATCCAAGGTTTTGCCACCCCTGGATGCGCAATCGATATGCTGATAAAATTTAGGGAGTCTTGTTTTCAGATTAGCTTTGTTAAAATCCCCAGCTACAATGAATGCAGCCTCCGGATAAATGGTTTCCAGTTTGCAAAGAGTTAAATAAAGTTCGTTCAGAGCCATCGATGTGTCTGCTTGGGGGGGGGATATATACGGCTGTGATTATAATCGAAGAGAATTCTCTTGGTAGATAATGCGGTCTACATTTGATTGTGAGGAATTCTAAATCAGGTGAACAGAAGGATTTGAGTTCCTGTATGTTTTCTTCATCACACCATGTCTCGTTAGTCATGAGGCATACGCCCCGCCACTCTTCTTACCAGAAAGATGTTTGTTTCTGTCGGCGCGATGCGTGGAGAAACCCGTTGGCTGCACCGCATCGGATAGCCTTCCCAGTAAGCCATGTTTCCGTGAAGCAGAGAACGTTGCAGTCTCTGATGTCCCTCTGGAATGCCACCCTTGCTCGGATTTCGTCAACCTTGTTGTCAAGAGACTGGGCATTGGCAAGAAGAATGCTGGGGAGTGGTGCGCGATGTGCCCTTTTCGGAGTCTGACCAGAACACCGCCTCGTTTCCCTCTTTTTCGGAGTCGTTTCCTTGGGTCGCTGCATGCGATCCATTCCGTTGTCCTGTTTGTAAGGCAGAACACAGGATCCGCGTCGCGGAAAACATATTCTTGGTCGTACTGATGGTGAGTTGACGCTGATCTTATATTCAGTAGTTCTTCTCGACTGTATGTAATGAAACCTAAGATGACCTGGGGTACTAATGTAAGAAATAACACGTAAAAAAACAAAAAACTGCATAGTTTCCTAGGAACGCGAAGCGAGGCGGCCATCTCTGTCGGCGCCGGAAGTTGATTCATGTACCAGTACAGTAATATCTAACTAAATGCTTGTGTTCCTAGCTCCAACAGTAATATCTAACTAAATGCTTGTGTTCCTAGCTCCAACAGTAATATCTAACTAAATGCTTGCGTTCCTAGCTACAACAGTACAGTAATATCTAACTAAATGCTTGTGTTCCTAGCTCCAACAGTAATATCTAACTAAATTCCCGGGACCACCCATACGTAGAATGTATGCACACATGACTGTAAGTCGCTTTGGATAAAAGCGTCTGCTAAATGGCATATATTATATTATTATTATTTAAATGCTTGTGTTCCCAGCTCCAACAGTACAGTAATATCTAACTAAATGCTTGTGTTCCTAGCTCCAACAGTAATATCTAACTAAATGCTTGTGTTCCCAGCTCCAACAGTGCAGTAATATCTAACTAAATGGTTGTGTTCCGAGCTCCAACAGTGCAGTAATATCTAACTAAATGGTTGTGTTCCGAGCTCCAACATTAATATCTAACTAAATGCTTGTGTTCCTAGCTCCAACAGTGCAGTAATATCTAACTAAATGGTTGTGTTCCGAGCTCCAACATTAATATCTAACTAAATGCTTGTGTTCCTAGCTCCAACAGTGCAGTAATATCTAACTAAATGCTTGTGTTCCCAGCTCCAACAGTACAGCAATATCTAACTAAATGCTTGTGTTCCTAGCTCCAACAGTGCAGTTATATCTAACTAACTGCTTGTGTTCCCAGCTCCAACAGTACAGTAATATCTAACTAAATGCTTGTGTTCCTAGCTCCAACAGTACAGTAGTATCTAACTAAATGCTTGTGTTCCTAGCTCCAACAGTACAGTAGTATCTAACTAAATGCTTGTGTTCCTAGCTCCAACAGTGGAGTAGTATCTAACTAAATGCTTGTGTTTCTAGCTCCAACAGTGCAGTAGTATCTAACTAAATGCTTGTGTTCCTAGCTCCAACAGTGCAGTAATATCTAACTAACTAAATGCTTGTGTTCCTAGCTCCAACAGTGCAGTAGTATCTAACTAAATGCTTGTGTTCCTAGCTCCAACAGTGCAGTAGTATCTAACTAAATGCTTGTGTTCCTAGCTCCAACAGTGCAGTAGTATCTAACTAAATGCTTGTGTTCCTAGCTCCAACAGTGCAGTAGTATCTAACTAAATGCTTGTGTTCCTAGCTCCAACAGTGCAGTAGTATCTAACTAAATGCTTGTGTTCCTAGCTCCAACAGTAATATCTAACTAAATGCTTGTGTTCCCAGCTCCAACAGTAATATCTAACTAAATGCTTGTGTTCCCAGCTCCAACAGTGCAGTAATATCTAACTAAATGCTTGTGTTCCTAGCTCCAACAGTGCAGTAGTATCTAACTAAATGCTTGTGTTCCTAGCTCCAACAGTGCAGTAGTATCTAACTAAATGCTTGTGTTCCTAGCTCCAACAGTGCAGTAGTATCTAACTAAATGCTTGTGTTTCTAGCTCCAACAGTGCAGTAGTATCTAACTAAATGCTTGTGTTCCTAGCTCCAACAGTGCAGTAGTATCTAACTAAATGCTTGTGTTTCTAGCTCCAACAGTGCAGTAGTATCTAACTAAATGCTTGTGTTCCTAGCTCCAACAGTGCAGTAGTATCTAACTAAATGCTTGTGTTCATAGCTCCAACAGTACAGTAATATCTGATAAATGCTTGTGTTCCTAGCTCCAACAGTGCAGTAGTATCTAACTAAATGCTTGTGTTCCTAGCTCCAACAGTGCAGTAGTATCTAACTAAATGCTTGTGTTCCTGGCTCCAACAGTGCAGTAGTATCTAACTAAATGCTTGTGTTCCCAGCTCCAACAGTGCAGTAATACCTAACAATATGCTTGTGTTCCTAGCTCCAACAGTGCAGTAGTATCTAACTAAATGCTTGTGTTCCTAGCTCCAACAGTGCAGTAGTATCTAACTAAATGCTTGTGTTCCTAGCTCCAACAGTGCAGTAGTATCTAACTAAATGCTTGTGTTCATAGCTCCAACAGTACAGTAATATCTGATAAATGCTTATGTTCCCAGCTCCAACAGTGCAGTAGTATCTAACTATATGCTTGTGTTCCTAGCTCCAACAGTGCAGTAATACCTAACAATATGCTTGTGTTCCTAGCTCCAACAGTGCAGTAGTATCTAACTAAATGCTTGTGTTCCTAGCTCCAACAGTGCAGTAATATCTAACTAAATGCTTGTGTTCCTAGCTCCAACAGTGCAGTAGTATCTAACTAAATGCTTGTGTTCCCAGCTCCAACAGTGCAGTAATACCTAACAATATTCTTGTGTTCCCAGCTCCAACAGTGCAGTAGTATCTAACTAAATGCTTGTGTTTCTAGCTCCAACAGTGCAGTAATACCTAACTAAATGCTTGTGTTTCTAGCTCCAACAGTAATACCTAACAATATGCTTGTGTTTCTAGCTCCAACAGTACAGTAATACCTAACAATATGCTTGTGTTTCTAGCTCCAACAGTGCAGTAATATCTAACTAAATGCTTGTGTTTCTAGCTCCAACAGTAATACCTAACAATATGCTTGTGTTTCTAGCTCCAACAGTGCAGTAGTATCTAACAATATGCTTGTGTTTCTAGCTCCAACAGTAATACCTAACAATATGCTTGTGTTTCTAGCTCCAACAGTGCAGTAGTATCTAACAATATGCTTGTGTTTCTAGCTCCAACAGTAATACCTAACAATATGCTTGTGTTTCTAGCTCCAACAGTGCAGTAGTATCTAACAATACACAAATCTAAAGTAAAATAATGGAATTACAGTTTTTCTCAGTCGCTTTGGTGCATTTCTTAGATCAAAAGTGCAATTCTTGATACTACTTGTACAAATTCCAAATCATCTAGTCACTTGTGCACATCATTAAAGCAATTTCTTATTCCTTTTGAGCAAATTGCAATTGATAATGTACAAGTGTCAGCTTTTTCCACATGATCAATTGCTCATGTCATGTTGATCAAAATATAGTAGATGGTTCTTTGTTCAATAGTCTTACCCCTCAAAACATCTGGGCATTAGTTCCTTGCATAAGCCAGAACATGCAAAATTGTTGAACTATTTGTCATAAACTGTCAAGCATAGTTTTACACATTTCTATTAGACCTTTTGTACAAAAACGTGAATTGATGAATGGTGCAGGTGAAATTGACCCTCACTCATGAAGGAATGTAAAGTGTTAGTTCAACCAACAATCAACCAGTTGTCTAAATTGCTCAAAGTTACATCTCATGAAGAGTCAATTGGCAAGTATATATAGACAGACCACAACACAGAGTTGCAATTTTCCAATAATGGATGGACCAGGAAACGAACAGGGTCAACAGCCAAGAGGAGGAAGAAGAGGAGCAAGGATGCGTGGTGGAAGGCAAAACAGAGGAAGAGGCAGAAGAGGACATAGGGGCCACTATTGTAGACCATGTTGTCAATCATGGCCTTACAATGGCTGAGACGAGTCGAAGGGTGCAGCCGAATATTGGGAGTTCAACCGTGTCCTCAATAGTTCAAACGTTTCGAAGAGAGAACAGGTATGTCCACCAATGTACAGTGCACTGTTACTGTATATCAGCAGTATACTGTATACTCCCTACAATGCTTCATATTACAGTAGTCCACTTGTATTTCACAGCATACAGAAATATACTCTATACAGATACATACTGCACCATACATGCACCCACCTGTATGTTTTACAGTAAAATGTGTGTTCGCATAGTTTTGTGACTAGTTAGTAAATCCAGTAGAATAGAATACAGTATATACATATGAGATGAGTAAAGCAGTATGTAAACATTATTAAAGTGACTAGTTAGTAAATACAGTAGAATATAATACAGTATATACATATGAGATGAGGAAAGCAGTATGTAAACATTATTAAAGTGACTAGTTAGTAAATACAGTAGAATAGAATACAGTATATACATATGAGATGAGTAAAGCAGTATGTAAACATTATTAAAGTGACTAGTTAGTAAATACAGTAGAATAGAATACAGTATATACATATGAGATGAGTAAAGCAGTATGTAAACATTATTAAAGTGACTAGTTAGTAAATCCAGTAGAATAGAATACAGTATATACATATGAGATGAGGAAAGCAGTATGTAAACATTATTAAAGTGACTAGTTAGTAAATCCAGTAGAATAGAATACAGTTTATACATATGAGATGAGGAATGCAGTATGTAAACATTATTAAAGTGACTTGTGACTACACTGCACTACATCGTGTGAGAGAGAAAAAGTATGTCTCTTACCCTATCTGAGTGTGTTTGTGTCTCTGTTTGTGTCTCTGTTTGTGTCTCTGTTTGTGTCTCTGTGTGTGTCTCTCTGTGTGTCTCTCTGTGTGTGTGTCTCTCTCTGTGTGTGTGTGTGTGTGTGTGTGTGTGTGTGTGTGTGTGTGTGTGTGTGTGTGTGTGTGTGTGTGTGTGTGTGTGTGTGTGTGTGTGTGTGTGTGTGTGTGTGTGTGTGTGTGTGTGTGTGTGTGTGTGTGTGTGCGTGTGCGTGTGTGTAAGCCCACAGTGCTCAGTCTGTGAAAAAGCCATGCTAATTATCTCATTGCTTATTCATCTGTGTGGAACAGAGCAGACCGTTTAGAGACAAATTAACCTAAACACTGAACTCTCTCTCACCCTTCTTTTCCTCCCTCTTGCTAACAGGACACCAGAAAAATTAGAAGGAAAATAAGTCTTACCTTGACTGAGTCTCTTTCTGAAGGATGGTCAGAGAGAGAGAGACAGACAGAGAGACAGAGAGACAGAGAGAGAGACAGAGAGACAGAGAGACACAGAGAGACAGAGAGAGAGGGAGAGAGAGACAGAGAGACAGAGAGACAGAGAGAGAGACAGAGGGACAGAGAGAGAAAATGTGTGAAAAAGAGGGAGAAAACCAAAGCCATAACATTTCACATACAGACAAATAACTACACACACTCTTACATACAGGTCACTGTAAAACACATTCTGCAAAAATGTGTTTATTGGGTTTACTCATTCAGATGAGCGCAGGGAGAGCTATTAAACTCTGACAGGCTAACAATGGAGTAGGTATGCTACTGAGGCTGCTACTCTGGAGTCAGACTAGTGATGAGCATAGTACTGCTACTCTGGATTTAGACTAGTGATTAGCATAGGACTGCTACTGTCATTAGACTAGTGCTTAGCATAGCACTGCTACTCTGTCATTAGACTAGTGATTAGTATAGCACTGCTACTCTGTCATTAGACTAGTGATTAGTATAGCACTGCTACTCTGGAGTTAGACTAGTGATTAGCATAGCACTGCTACTCTGTCATTCGACTAGTGATTAGTATAGCACTGCTACTCTGGAGTTAGACTAGCGCTTAGCATAGCACTGCTACTCTGGAGTTAGACTAGTGATTAGCATAGCACTGCTACTCTGGCGTTACACTAGCGCTTAGCATAGCACTGCTACTCTGGCGTTAGACTAGCGCTTAGCATAGCACTGCTACTCTGGAGGTAGACTAGTGATTAGCATAGCACTGCTACTCTGTCATTAGACTAGTGCTTAGCATAGCACTGCTACTCTGGAGTTAGACTAGTGATTAGCATAGCACTGCTACTCTGGAGTTAGACTAGCGCTTAGCATAGCACTGCTACTCTGTCATTAGATTAGTGCTTAGCATAGCACTGCTACTCTGGAGTTAGACTAGTGATTAGCATAGCACTGCTTCATTTTCCATTTCCATTATAGTCATTTAGCAGACTGTCTTATAAAGAGTGACTTGCATTCATCTTAAGATAGCAAGGTGGGACAACCACATATCACAGAATAGTAATTCAATTTACCTCAAAGTAGCTAGGTCAAAGCTATTACTGGTAAGTCAAGTGCGAGTGTTAGTGTTAGTTCATTAAAGGCTTTTTGGGGGGGTGGGGGGTTGTGAGGAGGTGGTGCGAGGGGGGTGCTATGGGATTATTTAAAATACTCTTTGAGGAGGTAGGGTTTCAGATGTTTTCTGAAGATAGGCAGAGACTCTGCTGTCCTAGATTCAAGGGTAAGCTGGTTCCACCGTTGGGGTGCAAGGACAGAGAAGAGCTTGGACTGGGCAGAGCGGGATCTTCCAGGGAGGGCCAAGAGACAGGATGTTGCAGAACAGAGTGCTCAGGTTGGAGTTTAGGGTTTGGAGCATAGCTGAAGGTAGGGAGGGGCAGTTCCTCTTGCTGTTCCATAGGTAAGCAACATGGTCTTGTAGTGGATGCGAGCTTCATCTGGAATCCAGTGGAGTGTGCAGAGGAGCAGGTCAAAACAAGGTGGTCTGCAGCGTTCTGTTGCAGGGAGCCCAGCCAACAGCATGTTGCAGTAGTCCAGAGGGGAGATGACGAGCCTGTATTAGGACCTGTGCCACTTCCTCTACTCTACGGTTGTTGTTGAGCATGATCCTGCAGGGGTCCAGAGGGGAGATGAGGTAGGGTCATACTCTACGGATGTTGTAGAATATGAACCTGCAGGAGTCACTGCTTTGATGTTTGCAGAGAACAACAGTGTGTCGTCCAGGGTCATGCCAAGGTTCTTTGTACTCTGGGAGGGCGACACTGTGGAGTCAACCGTGATGTAGAGGTCTTTAATTGAGCGGGGAGGCGTTCCCCGGGAGGAAGAGCAGCGCCGTCTTGTTGAGGTGGTGGGACGACATCCAAGCTGAGATATCAGCCAGGCACGCAGAGATGCGTTTCGCCACCTGGGTGTCAGAAGGGGGAAGAAGAAAATGGAGTGTCATCCGCATAGCAATGACAGGAGAGACCATGTGAGGACATGGAGCCGAGTGACTTGGTGTATAGAGAGAAGAGGAGAGGGTCTAGAACCGAGCCCTCGGGGACACCAGTAGTGAGAGTACGTGGTGCAGATACAGATCCTCTCTAAGTCACCTGGTAGGAGCAGCCTGTTAGGTAGGAGGCAATGCGGGAGTGTGCAGAGCCTGAGACGCCCAGCCCTGAGAGGGTGGAGAGGAGGATCTGATAGAGCCTGAGACGCCCAGCCCTGAGAGGGAGGAGAGGAGGATCTGATAGAGCCTGAGACGCCCAGCCCTGAGAGGGAGGAGAGGAGGATCTGATAGAGCCTGAGACGCCCAGCCCTGAGAGGGAGGAGAGGAGAATCTGATAGAGCCTGAGACGCCCAGCCCTGAGAGGGTGGAGAGGAGGATCTGATAGAGTCTGAGACACCCAGCCCTGAGAGGATGGAGAGGAGGACCTGATAGAGTCTGAGACACCCAGCCCTGAGAGGGTGGAGAGGAGGATCTGATAGAGTCTGAGACACCCAGCCCTGAGAGGATGGAGAGGAGGATCTGATAGAGCCTGAGACACCCAGCCCTGAGAGGGAGGAGAGGAGGATCTGATAGAGCCTGAGACGCCCAGCCCTGAGAGGGTGGAGAGGAGGATCTGATAGAGCCTGAGACGCCCAGCCCTGAGAGGATGGAGAGGAGGATCTGATAGAGCCTGAGACACCCAGCCCTGAGAGGGAGGAGAGGAGGATCTGATAGAGCCTGAGACGCCCAGCCCTGAGAGGGTGGAGAGGAGGATCTGATAGAGCCTGAGACGCCCAGCCCTGAGAGGGAGGAGAAGAGGATCTGATGTTTCACGGTGTCGAAGGAGGAAGAGAACAGAGGAGAGAGAGACTCAGCTTTGGCAGTGCGGAGAGCCTCCGTGACACAGAGAAGAGCAGTCTCAGTTGAGGGACCCGACTTCAAGCCTGACTGGTTAGGGTCAAGAAGATCGTTCTGAGCGAGATAGCGAGAGAGTTGGTCAGAGACATCACGCTCAAGTATTTTAGAAGAAAAGAAAGCAGGGATACCGGTCTGTCGTTTTATAAGTCAGAGGAGTCAAGTGTTGGTTTCGTGAGGAGGGGAGCGGCCATTTTGAAGTCAAAGGGGACTAAGCCAGTGGTCAGGGATGAGTTGATGAGGGAAGGGAGGAATGGGACAAGGTCTCCAGAGATGGTCTGGAGGAGAGAGCAGGGGATGGTGTGAAGAGGGCATGTTGTCTGGCGGTCGGACCTCACTAGTTGCAGGATTTTATCTGGAGAGAAAGGGGTCAAGGCGTGGTTCTGATGGTTCTGGGACCAGTGGACTCAATAGGCTGGGTGAGTGAGGAGCAGATGTCGCCATATTGTTATTTATTTAATTTATATCTACAGTTGAAGTCTACAGTTGAAGTTTACATACACTTAGGTTGGAGTCATTAAAACTTGTTTTTCAACCACTCCACTCATTTCTTGTTGACAAACTAGTATTGTCAAGTTGGTTAGGACATCTACTTTGTGCATGACACAAAGTCATTTTTCCAACAATTGTTTACATACAGATTATTTCACTTATTTATTTTACCAGGCAAGTCAATTAAGAACAAATTCTTATTTTCAATGACAGCCTAGGAACAGTGGGTTAATTGCCTGTTCAGGGGCAGAATGACAGATTTGTACCTTGTCAGCTCGGGGGTTTGAACTTGCAACGATCTATGCGCTACGCTGCATCAAAAGCCGTGATATAAATTCTTGTACAACCCAAAGATTCCTTGATGCCTTTCCAGACTCCCTCCACCTACCCAAGGACGTCAGAGTACAAACATAGGTTAACTTCTTATGGCTGCAGGGGCAGTATTGAGTATCTTGGATGAAAAGGTGCCCATAGTAAACGGCCAGCTCCTCAGTCTCAGTTGCTAATATATGCATATTATTATTAGTATTGGATAGAAAACACTCTAAAGTTTCTAAAACTGTCAAAATATTGTCTGTGGGTATAACAGAACTGATATTGCAGGCGAAACCCCGAGGAAAATCAAACCAGGAAGTGGCCTCTATTTTGAAAACTCCATGTTCCATAGCCTGCCTTTCCTCCATTTAAAGGGATATCAACCAGATTCCTTTTCCTATTGCTTCCTTAAGGTGTCAATAGTCTTCAGACATAGTTTCAGGCTTTTATTTTGAAAAATGAGCCAGAAAGATAACATCGCATCAGGTGTTCGCATGAGTTTTGCTCGCGCAACAGAGTTTGGGCAGCCATTGCCTCTCCCTCTCCTACTGAGAAATACAGTTGAGGTTGATATATTATCGATGATATATTTTATAAACAACCTGAGGATTGATTATAAAAAACGTTTGACATTACAGAAACTATTTGGACTATTTCTGAACATAGCGCGCCAAACAAACGGAGGTATTTTGGATATAAAAATACTCTTTTATTGTGTAACTGGGAGTCTCGTGAGTGAAAACATCCAAAGATTATCAAAGGTCAACAATTAATTTGATTGCTTTTCTGATTTTCATGACCAAGCTACTTTATGCTAAGTGTACATAATGTTTTGTAGAGCGATCGATAAACTTACACAAATGCTTGGATTGCTTTCGCTGTAAAGCATATTTTCACAATCTGAGACAACAGATGGATTAACAAAAGGCTAAACTGTGTTTTCCTATATTGCACTTGTGATTTCATGAATATAAATATTTTTTGTTTGAATGTGGCGCTATGCAATTCAAAGGTTGTTGATGACAATTATCCCAAGTTAACTTCTTGATCCTACCCATCCCGGATCCGGGATCGTGAATACACCCTCAGGCTCATTACCATAACGCAACGTTAACGATTTATAAAAATCGCAAATGAAATAAATATGCCTGCTCTCAAGCTTAGCCTTTTCTTAACAACACTGTCATCACAGATTTTCAAAATATGCTTTTGAACCATAGAAAATCAAGCATTTGTGTAAGAGTATTGATAGCTAGCATAGCATTTAGCGTAGCATTTAGCACGCAACATTTTCACAAAAACCAGAAAAGCAATCGAATAAAATAATTTACCTTTGAAGAGACTCTCAGTTACATAGCAGATGTCCAGTTTTTCCTGAAAGATTATTTGTGTAGGACAAATCGCTCCGTTTTGTACATCAAATTTGGCTACCGAAACAAACTGAAAATTCAGTCACCAAAACGTCAAACTTTTTTCCAAATTAACTCCATAATATCAACCGAAACATGGCAAACGTTGTTTAGAATCAATCCTCAAGGTGTTTTTTCACATATCTCTTCATTGATATGCCGTTCGTGGAAGCCTGCTTTCGTCTCAGAATCCCATGGAAAAATACCAGCAGCTGAGTTTTGCGCACCAATTTCCACGCAGGACACCGTGCGGACACTTGACAAATGTAGTCTCTTATGGTCAATCTTCCAATGATATGCCTACAAATACGTCACAATGCTGCAGACACCTTGGGGAAACGATAGATAGGGCAGGCTCATTCCTGTCGCATTCACAGCCATATAAGGAGATAATGAAAAACAGAGCCTCAGAAATCCTGCTCATTTCCTGGTTGCAGTTTCATCTTGGTTTTGCCTGAAGCTTCTGTTCTAGGGCACTCACAGATAATATCTTTGCAGTTCTGGAAACGTCAGAGTGTTTTCTTTCCAAAGCTATCAATTATATGCATAGTCGAGCATCTTTTTGTGACAAAATATTGCGCTTAAAACGGGCACGTCTTTTTATCCAATAATGACACAGCGCCCCTATAGGATGAACTGGTTAACGGGATTGCAGCCATTACAAGTTAACCACCTAACTGAGGAATTAAATTGAACCTTAATAGGGTAATAGGGTCTAATGTCATAAGAAACTAGCTCCATGGTAAAAATGCTTAGAAAAAGCTGTTGCGCAGCAACTCACTGCCTTTCTGAAGACAAATAATGTATACGAAACGCTTCGGTCTGGTTTTAGACCCCATCATAGCACTGAGACTGCACTTGTGAAGGTGGTAAATTACCTTTTAATGGTATTAGACCGAGGCTCTGCATCTGTCCTCGTGCTCCTAGACCTTAAGTGCTACTTTTGATACCATCGATTACCATATTCTTTTGGGGAGATTGGAAACCCAAATTGGTCTACACGGACACGTTCTGGCCTGGTTTAGATCTTATCTGTCGGAAAGATATCAGTTTGTCTCTGTGAATGGTTTGTCCTCTGACAAATCAACTGTAAATGTTGGTGTTTCTCAAGGTTCCGTTTTAGGACCACTTATTGTTTTCACTATATATTTTACCTCTTGGTGATGTCATTCGGAATCATGCCACACAGCTGTACATTTCAATGAAACATGGTGAAGCCCCAATATTGCCCTCCCTGGAAGCCTGTGTTTCAGACATAAGGAAGTGGATGGCTGCAAACGTTCTACTTTTAAACTCGGTCCCAAAAAACAAAGAGATCTTCTGTTGAATCTGACAATTAATCTTGATGGTTGAACAGTCGTCTCAAATAAAACTGTGAAGGACCTCGGCGTTACTCTGGACCCTGATCTCTCTTTTGAAGAACATATCAAGACCATTTCAAGGACAGCTTTTTTGCCATCTACGTAACATTGCAAAAATCAGAAACCTTCTGTCCAAAATTGATGCAGAAAAATCAATCCATGCTTTTGTCACTTCTAGGTTAGACTACTGCAATGCTCTACTTTCCGGCTACCCGGATAAAGCACTAAATAAACTTCAATTAGTGCTAAATACAGCTGCTAGAATCTCTTCTAGAACCAAAAAAGTGATCATATTACTCCAGTGCTAGTCTCCCTACACTGGCTTCCTGTCAAGGCAAGGGCTGATTTAAGGTTTTTCTTCTAAGCATTACATGGGCTTGCTCCTACTTATCTCTCTGATTTGGTCCTGTCGTACATACCTACACGTACGCTACGGTCACAAGACACAGACCTCCTTATTGACCCTAGAATGTCTAAGCAAACATCTGAAGGCAGAGCTTTCTACCGGAAGATTTTCAATTTTATGGAATGGTCTGCCAATCCACGTGAGACGCAGACATGGTCTCGACTTTTAAGTCTTTATTGAAGACTCATCTCTTCAGTAGGTCCTATGATTGAGTGTA
>NC_068434.1:92586-107586 GCF_023373465.1 Oncorhynchus keta
GTACTACTGAAACCTGTTATAGACCACCAGACTGTATTAGAGAGATAAAACCTGATAGACCACCAGACTGTATTAGAGAGTACTACTGAAACCCGTTATAGATAACCTGACTGTATTAGAGAGTACCACTGAAACCTGTTATAGATAACCTGACTGTATTAGAGAGTACTACTGAAACCTGTTATAGACCACCATACTGTATTAGAGAGTACTACTGAAACCAATTATAAAGATAACCTGACTGTATTAGAGAGTACTACTGAAACCTGCTATAGACCACCAGACTGTATTAGAGAGTACTACTGAAACCTGTTATAGATAACCCTGACTGTATTAGAGAGTACTACTGAAACCCGTTATAGATAACCTGACTGTATTAGAGAGTACTACTGAAACCTGTTATAGATAACCTGACTGTATTAGAGAGCAACACTGAAACCTGCTATAGACCACCATACTGTAATAGAGAGTACTACTGGAAACCAATTATAGATAACCTGACTGTAAGAGAGTACTACTGAAAAACCTGTTATAGATAACCTGACTGTATTAGAGTACTCACTGAAACCCGTTATAGACCACCAGACTGTATTAGAGATACTACTGAAACCTATTATAGATAACCTGACTGTATTAGAGAGTACTTCGAAACCCGTTATAGATAACCTGACTGTATTAGAGAGTACTACAAACCATAGATAACCTGACTGTATTAGAGAGTACTACTGAAAACCTGTTATAGATAACCTGACTGTATTAGAGAGTACTACTGAAACCTGTTATAGACCACCATACTGTATTAGAGAGTACTACTGGAAACCAATTATAGATAACCTGACTGTATTAGAGAGTACTACTGAAACCTGTTATAGATAACCAGACTGTATTAGAGAGTACTACTGGAAACCTGTTATAGATAACCTGACTGTATTAGAGAGTACTACTGAAACCCTATTATAGATAACCTGACTGTATTAGAGAGTACTACTGAAACCTGTTATAGATAACCTGACTGATAACCTGTTATAGATAGAGAGTACTGAAACCTGTTATAGACCACCATACTGTATTAGAGAGTACTACTGAAACCAATTATAGATAACCTGACTGTATTAGAGAGTACTACTGAAACCTGTTATAGATAACCTGACTGTATTAGAGAATACTACTGAAACCTGTTATAGACCACCAGACTGTATTAGAGAGTACTACTGAAACCAATTATAGATAACCTGACTGCATGAGAGTACTACTGAAACCTGTTATAGATAAACTGTATTAGAGAGTACTACTGAAACCTGTATTATAGATTAACCTGAAACCTGTTATAGACCACCAGACTGTATTAGAGAGTACTACTGAAACCTGTTATAGATAACCTGACTGTATTAGAGAGTACTACTGAAACCTGTTATAGATAACCTGACTGTATTAGAGAGTACTACTGAAACCTGTTATAGATAACCTGACTGTATTAGAGAGTACTACTGAAACCTATTATAGATAACCTGACTGTATTAGAGAGTACTACTGAAACCTGTTATAGACCACCAGACAGTATTAGAGAGTACTACTGAAACCAATTATAGATAACCAGACTGTATTAGAGAGTACTACTGAAACCTGTTATAGACCACCAGATGTAATAGAGAGTACTACTGAAACCTGTTATAGATAACCTGACTGTATTAGAGAGTACTACTGAAACCTATTATAGATAACCTGACTGTATTAGAGAGAATACTACTGAAACCTGTTATAGATAACCAGACTGTATTAGAGAGTACTACTGAAAACCTGTTATAGATAACCAGACTGTATTAGAGAGTACTACTGAAACCTGTTATAGATAACCTGACTGTATTAGAGAGTACTACTGAAACCTGTTATAGACCACCATACTGTATTATAGAGAGTACTACTGAAACCAATTGTAGATAACCTGGGAGAGTACTGTATTAGAGAGTACTACTGAAACCTGTTATAGATAACCAGACTGTATTAGAGAGTACTACTGAAACCTGTTCTAGATAACCTGACTGTATTAGAGAGTACTACTGAAACCTGTTATAGATAACCTGACTGTATTAGAGAGTACTGAAACCTATTATAGATAAAACCTGACTGTATGAGAATACTACTGAAACCTGTTATAGACCACCATACAGTATTAGAGAGTACTACTGAAACCAATTATAGATAACCTGACTGTATTAGAGTACTACTGAAACCTGTTATAGACCACCTGACTGTATTAGAGTACTACTGAAACCTGTTATAGGATAACCTACTGTATTAGAGAGTACTACTGAAACCTATTATAGATAACCAGACTGTATTAGAGAGTACTACTGAAACCTGTTATAGATAACCTGACTGTATTAGAGAGTACTACTGAAACCTATTATAGATAACCTGACTATAGAGAGTACTACAAACCATAGATAACTGTATTAGAGAGTACTACTGAAACCTGTTATAGATAACCTGACTGTATTAGAGAGTACTACTGAAACCTGTTATAGACCCAGACTGTATTAGAGAGTACTACTGAAACCTGTTATAGATAACCTGACTGTATTAGAGAGTACTACTGAAACCTGTTATAGATAACCTGACTGTATTAGAGAGTACTACTGAAACCTGTTATAGACCACCAGACTGTATTAGAGAGTACTACTGAAACCTGTTATAGATAACCTGACTGTATTAGAGAGTACTACTGAAACCTGTTATAGATAACCTGACTGTATTAGAGAGTACTACTGAAACCTGTTATAGATAACCTGACTGTATTAGAGAGTACTACTGAAACCAATTATAGATAACCTGACTGTATTAGAGAGTACTACTGAAACCTGTTATAGATAACCTGACTGTATTAGAGAGTACTACTGAAACCTGTTATAGATAACCTGACTGTATTAGAGAGTACTACTGAAACCTGTTATAGATAACCTGACTGTATTAGAGAGTACTACTGAAACCTTACTGTATTAGAGAGTACTACTGAAACCTGTTATAGATAACCTGACTGTATTAGAGAGTACTACTGAAACCTGTTATAGATAACCTGACTGTATTAGAGAGTACTACTGAAACCTGTTATAGAACCTGACTGTATTAGAGAGTACTACTGAAACCTGTTATAGATAACCTGACTGTATTAGAGAGTACTACTGAAACCTGTTATAGATAACCTGACTGTATTAGGAGAGTACTACTGAAACCTGTTATAGACCACCATACTGTATTAGAGAGTACTACTGAAACCTGTTATAGATAACCTGACTGTATTAGAGAGTACTACTGAAACCTGTTATAGATAACCTGACTGTATTAGAGAGTACTACTGAAACCTGTTATAGATAACCTGACTGTATTAGAGAGTACTACTGAAACCTATTATAGATAACCTGACTGTATTAGAGAATACTACTGAAACCTGTTATAGACCACCAGACTGTATTAGAGAGTACTACTGAAACCTGTTATAGATAACCTGACTGTATTAGAGAGTACTACTGAAACCTGTTATAGATAACCTGACTGTATTAGAGAGTACTACTGAAACCTGTTATAGATAACCTGACTGTATTAGAGAGTACTACTGAAACCTATTATAGATAACCAGACTGTATTAGAGAGTACTACTGAAACCTGTTTATAGATAACCTGACTGTATTAGAGAGTACTACTGAAACCTGTTATAGATAACCAGACTGTATTAGAGAGTACTACTGAAACCTGTTATAGAAACCTGACTGTGTATTAGAGAGTACTACTGAAACCTATTATAGATAACCTGACTGTATTAGAGAGTACTACTGAAACCAATTATAGATAACCTGACTGTATTAGAGAGTACTACTGAAATCTGTTATAGACCACCAGACTGTATTAGAGAGTACTACTGAAACCTGTTATAGATAACCAGACTGTATTAGAGAGTACTACTGAAACCTGTTATAGACCACCAGACTGTATTAGAGAGTACTACTGAAACCTGTTATAGATAACCTGACTGTATTAGAGAGTACTACTGAAACCTGTTATAGACCACCAGACTGTATTAGAGAGTACTACTGAAACCTGTTATAGACCACCAGACTGTATTGGAGAGTACTACTGAAACCTATTATAGATAACCTGACTGTATTAGAGAGTACTACTGAAACCTGTTATAGATAACCTGACTGTATTAGAGAGTACTACTGAAACCTGTTATAGACCACCATACTGTAAACCTGAAACCAATTATAGATAACCTGACTGTATTAGAGAGTACTACTGAAACCTGTTATAGATAACCTGACTGTATTAGAGAGTACTACTGAAACCTGTTATAGATAACCTGACTGTATTAGAGAGTACTACTGAAACCTGATAGATAACCTACTGTAAGAGTACTACTGAAACCTGTTATAGATAACCTGACTGTATTAGAGAGTACTACTGAAACCTGTTATAGATAACCTGACTGTATTAGAGAGTACTACTGAAACCTGTTATAGATAACCTGACTGTATTAGAGAGTACTACTGAAACCTGTTATAGATAACCTGACTGTATTAGAGAGTACTACTGAAACCTGTTATAGACCACCAGACTGTATTAGAGAGTACTACTGAAACCTGTTATAGATAACCTGACTGTATTAGAGAGTACTACTGAAACCTGTTATAGACCACCAGACTGTATTAGAGAGTACTACTGAAACCTGTTATAGATAACCTGACTGTATTAGAGAGTACTACTGAAACCTGTTATAGACCACCAGACTGTATTAGAGAGTACTACTGAAACCTGTTATAGATAACCTGACTGTATTAGATACTACTGAAACCTGTTATAGATAACCAGACTGTATTAGAGAGTACTACTGAAACCTGTTATAGATAACCTGACTGTATTAGAGAGTACTACTGAAACCTGTTATAGATAACCTGACTGTATTAGAGAGTACTACTGAAACCTGTTATAGATAACCAGACTGTATTAGAGAGTACTACTGAAACCTGTTATAGATAACCTGAAACCTGTTATAGATAACCTGACTGTATTAGAGAGTACTACTGAAACCTGTTATAGATAACCTGACTGTATTAGAGAGTACTACTGAAACCTGTTATAGATAACCTGACTGTATTAGAGAGTACTACTGAAACCTGTTATAGATAACCTGACTGTATTAGAGAGTACTACTGAAACCTGTTATAGATAACCTGACTGTATTAGAGAGTACTACTGAAACCTGTTATAGATAACCTGACTGTATTAGAGAGTACTACTGAAACCTGTTATAGATAACCTGACTGTATTAGAGAGTACTACTGAAACCTGTTATAGACCACCTGACTGTATTAGAGAGTACTACTGAAACCTGTTATAGATAACCTGACTGTATTAGAGAGAGTACTACTGAAACCTGTTATAGATAACCTGACTGTATTAGAGAGTACTACTGAAACCTGTTATAGATAACCTGACTGTATTAGAGAGTACTACTGAAACCTGTTATAGACCACCAGACTGTATTAGAGAGTACTACTGAAACCTGTTATAGACCACCAGACTAACCTGACCTGTTGTTAACCTGAGAGTACTACTGAAACCTGTTATAGATAACCTGACTGTATAGACCTGTTATAGACCACCAGACTGTATTAGAGAGTACTACTGAAACCTGTTATAGATAACCTGACTGTATTAGAGAGTACTACTGAAACCTGTTATAGATAACCTGACTGTATTAGAGAGTACTACTGAAACCTGTTATAGATAACCTGACTGTATTAGAGAGTACTACTGAAACCTGTTATAGACCACCAGACTGTATTAGAGAGTACTACTGAAACCTGTTATAGATAACCTGACTGTATTAGAGAGTACTACTGAAACCTGTTATAGATAACCTGACTGTATTAGAGAGTACTACTGAAACCTGTTATAGATAACCTGACTGTATTAGAGAGTACTACTGAAACCTGTTATAGATAACCTGACTGTATTAGAGAGTACTACTGAAACCTGTTATAGATAACCTGACTGTATTAGATACTACTGAAACCTGTTATAGATAACCTGACTGTATTAGAGAGTACTACTGAAACCTGTTATAGATAACCTGACTGTATTAGAGAGTACTACTGAAACCTGTTATAGATAACCTGACTGTATTAGAGAGTACTACTGAAACCTGTTATAGATAACCTGACTGTATTAGAGAGATAACCTACTGAAACCTGAAACCTGTTATAGATAACCTGACTGTATTAGAGAGTACTACTGAAACCTATTATAGATAACCTGACTGTATTAGAGAGTACTACTGAAACCTGTTATAGATAACCTGACTGTATTAGAACTACTGAAACCTGTTATAGATAACCTGACTGTATTAGAGAGTACTACTGAAACCTATTATAGATAACCTGACTGTATTAGAGAGTACTACTGAAACCTATTATAGATAACCTGACTGTATTAGAGAGTACTACTGAAACCTGTTATAGATAACCTGACTGTATTAGAGAGTACTACTGAAACCTGTTATAGACCACCAGACTGTATTAAAGAGTACTACTGAAACCTGTTATAGATAACCAGACTGTATTAGAGAGTACTACTGAAACCTGTTATAGATAACCTGACTGTATTAGAGAGTACTACTGAAACCTATTATAGATAACCTGACTGTATTAGAGAGTACTACTGAAACCTATTATAGACCACCAGACTGTATTAGAGAGTACTACTGAAACCTGTTATAGATAACCTGACTGTATTAGAGAGTACTACTGAAACCTGTTATAGATAACCTGACTGTATTAGAGAGTACTACTGAAACCTGTTATAGATAACCTGACTGTATTAGAGTACTACTGAAACCTGTTATAGATAACCTGACTGTATTAGAGAGTACTACTGAAACCTGTTATAGATAACCAGACTGTATTAGAGAGTACTACTGAAACCTGTTATAGATAACCTGACTGTATTAGAGAGTACTACTGAAACCTGTTATAGATAACCTGACTGTATTAGAGAGTACTACTGAAACCTGTTATAGATAACCTGACTGTATTAGAGAGTACTACTGAAACCTGTTATAGATAACCTGACTGTATTAGAGAGTACTACTGAAACCTGTTATAGATAACCTGACTGTATTAGAGAGTACTACTGAAACCTGTTATAGATAACCTGACTGTATTAGAGAGTACTACTGAAACCTGTTATAGATAACCTGACTGTATTAGAGAGTACTACTGAAACCTGTTATAGATAACCTGACTGTATTAGAGAGTACTACTGAAACCTGTTATAGATAACCTGACTGTATTAGAGAGTACTACTGAAACCTGTTATAGATAACCTGACTGTATTAGAGAGTACTACTGAAACCTGTTATAGATAACCTGACTGTATTAGAGAGTACTACTGAAACCTGTTATAGATAACCAGACTGTATTAGAGAGTACTACTGAAACCTGTTATAGACCACCAGACTGTATTAGAGAGTACTACTGAAACCTGTTATAGATAACCTGACTGTATTAGAGAGTACTACTGAAACCTGTTATAGATAACCTGACTGTATTAGAGAGTACTACTGAAACCTGTTATAGACCACCAGACTGTATTAGAGAGTACTACTGAAACCTGTTATAGATAACCTGACTGTATTAGAGAGTACTACTGAAACCTGTTATAGATAACCTGACTGTATTAGAGAGTACTACTGAAACCTGTTATAGATAACCTGACTGTATTAGAGAGTACTACTGAAACCTGTTATAGATAACCTGACTGTATTAGAGAGTACTACTGAAACCTGTTATAGATAACCAGACTGTATTAGAGAGTACTACTGAAACCTGTTATAGATAACCTGACTGTATTAGAGAGTACTACTGAAACCTGTTATAGATAACCTGACTGTATAACTGAAACCTGTTATAGATAACTGTATTAGAGAGTACTACTGAAACCTGTTATAGATAACCTGACTGTATTAGAGAGTACTACTGAAACCTGTTATAGATAACCTGACTGTATTAGAGAGTACTACTGAAACCTGTTATAGATAACCAGACTGTATTAGAGAGTACTACTGAAACCTGTTATAGATAACCTGACTGTATTAGAGAGTACTACTGAAATCTGTTATAGACCACCTGACTGTATTAGAGAGTACTACTGAAACCTGTTATAGATAACCTGACTGTATTAGAGAGTACTACTGAAACCTGTTATAGACCACCAGACTGTATTAGAGAGTACTACTGAAACCTGTTATAGATAACCTGACTGTATTAGAGAGTACTACTGAAACCTGTTATAGATAACCTGACTGTATTAGAGAGTACTACTGAAACCTGTTATAGATAACCTGACTGTATTAGAGAGTACTACTGAAACCTGTTATAGATAACCTGACTGTATTAGAGAGTACTACTGAAACCTGTTATTAACCTGACTGTGTATTAGAGTACTACTGAAACCTGTTATAGATAACCTGACTGTATTAGAGAGTACTACTGAAACCTGTTATAGATAACCTGACTGTATTAGAGAGTACTACTGAAACCTGTTATAGATAACCTGACTGTATTAGAGAGTACTACTGAAACCTGTTATAGATAACCTGACTGTATTAGAGAGTACTACTGAAACCTGTTATAGATAACCTGACTGTATTAGAGAGTACTACTGAAACCTGTTATAGATAACCTGACTGTATTAGAGAGTACTACTGAAACCTGTTATAGATAACCTGACTGTATTAGAGACTACTGAAACCTGTTATAGATAACCTGACTGTATTAGAGTACTACTGAAACCTGTTATAGATAACCTGACTGTATTAGAGAGTACTACTGAAACCTGTTATAGACCACCAGACTGTATTAGAGAGTACTACTGAAACCTGTTATAGATAACCTGACTGTATTAGAGAGTACTACTGAAACCTGTTATAGATAACCTGACTGTATTAGAGAGTACTACTGAAACCTGTTATAGATAACCTGACTGTATTAGAGAGTACTACTGAAACCTGTTATAGACCACCAGACTGTATTAGAGAGTACTACTGAAACCTGTTATAGATAACCTGACTGTATTAGAGAGTACTACTGAAACCTGTTATAGATAACCTGACTGTATTAGAGAGTACTACTGAAACCTGTTATAGATAACCTGACTGTATTAGAGAGTACTACTGAAACCTGTTATAGATAACCTGACTGTATTAGAGAGTACTACTGAAACCTGTTATAGATAACCTGACTGTATTAGAGAGTACTACTGAAACCTGTTATAGATAACCTGACTGTATTAGAGAGTACTACTGAAACCTGTTATAGATAACCTGACTGTATTAGAGAGTACTAGAAACCTGTTATAGATAACCTGACTGTATTAGAGAGTACTACTGAAACCTGTTATAGATAACCTGACTGTATTAGAGAGTACTACTGAAACCTGTTATAGATAACCTGACTGTATTAGAGAGTACTACTGAAACCTGTTATAGATAACCTGACTGTATTAGAGAGTACTACTGAAACCTGTTATAGATAACCTGACTGTATTAGAGAGTACTACTGAAACCTGTTATAGATAACCTGACTGTATTAGAGAGTACTACTGAAACCTGTTATAGATAACCTGACTGTATTAGAGAGTACTACTGAAACCTGTTATAGATAACCTGACTGTATTAGAGAGTACTACTGAAACCTGTTATAGATAACCAGACTGTATTAGAGAGTACTACTGAAACCTGTTATAGATAACCTGACTGTATTAGAGAGTACTACTGAAACCTGTTATAGATAACCAGACTGTATTAGAGAGTACTACTGAAACCTGTTATAGATAACCTGACTGTATTAGAGAGTACTACTGAAACCTGTTATAGATAACCTGACTGTATTAGAGAGTACTACTGAAACCTGTTATAGATAACCAGACTGTATTAGAGAGTACTACTGAAACCTGTTATAGATAACCTGACTGTATTAGAGAGTACTACTGAAACCTGTTATAGATAACCAGACTGTATTAGAGAGTACTACTGAAACCTGTTATAGATAACCTGACTGTATTAGAGAGTACTACTGAAACCTGTTATAGATAACCTGACTGTATTAGAGAGTACTACTGAAACCTGTTATAGATAACCTGACTGTATTAGAGAGTACTACTGAAACCTGTTATAGACCACCAGACTGTATTAGAGAGTACTACTGAAACCTGTTATAGATAACCTGACTGTATTAGAGAGTACTACTGAAACCTGTTATAGATAACCTGACTGTATTAGAGAGTACTACTGAAACCTGTTATAGATAACCTGACTGTATTAGAGAGTACTACTGAAACCTGTTATAGATAACCTGACTGTATTAGAGAGTACTACTGAAACCTGTTATAGATAACCTGACTGTATTAGAGAGTACTACTGAAACCTGTTATAGATAACCTGACTGTATTAGAGAGTACTACTGAAACCTGTTATAGATAACCTGACTGTATTAGAGAGTACTACTGAAACCTGTTATAGATAACCTGACTGTATTAGAGAGTACTACTGAAACCTGTTATAGATAACCTGACTGTATTAGAGAGTACTACTGAAACCTGTTATAGATAACCTGACTGTATTAGAGAGTACTACTGAAACCTGTTATAGATAACCTGACTGTATTAGAGAGTACTACTGAAACCTGTTATAGATAACCTGACTGTATTAGAGAGTACTACTGAAACCTGTTATAGATAACCTGACTGTATTAGAGAGTACTACTGAAACCTGTTATAGATAACCTGACTGTATTAGAGAGTACTACTGAAACCTGTTATAGATAACCTGACTGTATTAGAGAGTACTACTGAAACCTGTTATAGATAACCTGACTGTATTAGAGAGTACTACTGAAACCTATTATAGATAACCTGACTGTATTAGAGAGTACTACTGAAACCTGTTATAGATAACCTGACTGTATTAGAGAGTACTACTGAAACCTGTTATAGATAACCAGACTGTATTAGAGAGTACTACTGAAACCTGTTATAGATAACCAGACTGTATTAGAGAGTACTACTGAAACCTGTTATAGATAACCTGACTGTATTAGAGAGTACTACTGAAACCTGTTATAGATAACCTGACTGTATTAGAGAGTACTACTGAAACCTGTTATAGATAACCAGACTGTATTAGAGAGTACTACTGAAACCTGTTATAGATCACCAGACTGTATTAGAGAGTACTACTGAAACCTGTTATAGATAACCTGACTGTATTAGAGAGTACTACTGAAACCTGTTATAGATAACCTGACTGTATTAGAGAGTACTACTGAAACCTGTTATAGATAACCTGACTGTATTAGAGAGTACTACTGAAACCTGTTATAGATAACCTGACTGTATTAGAGAGTACTACTGAAACCTGTTATAGATAACATGACTGTATTAGAGAGTACTACTGAAACCTGTTATAGATAACCTGACTGTATTAGAGAGTACTACTGAAACCTGTTATAGATAACCTGACTGTATTAGAGAGTACTACTGAAACCTGTTATAGATAACCTGACTGTATTAGAGAGTACTACTGAAACCTGTTATAGATAACCTGACTGTATTAGAGAGTACTACTGAAACCTATAGATAACCTGACTGTATTAGAGAGTACTACTGAAACCTGTTATAGATAACCTGACTGTATTAGAGAGTACTACTGAAACCTGTTATAGACCACCAGACTGTATTAGAGAGTACTACTGAAACCTGTTATAGATAACCTGACTGTATTAGAGAGTACTACTGAAACCTGTTATAGATAACCTGACTGTGTTAGAGAGTACTACTGAAACCTGTTATAGATAACCAGACTGTATTAGAGAGTACTACTGAAACCTGTTATAGATAACCTGACTGTATTAGAGAGTACTACTGAAACCTGTTATAGATAACCTGACTGTATTAGAGAGTACTACTGAAACCTGTTATAGATAACCTGACTGTATTAGAGAGTACTACTGAAACCTGTTATAGATAACCAGACTGTATTAGAGAGTACTACTGAAACCTGTTATAGATAACCTGACTGTATTAGAGAGTACTACTGAAACCTGTTATAGATAACCTGACTGTATTAGAGAGTACTACTGAAACCTGTTATAGATAACCTGACTGTATTAGAGAGTACTACTGAAACCTGTTATAGATAACCAGACTGTATTAGAGAGTACTACTGAAACCTGTTATAGACCACCAGACTGTATTAGAGAGTACTACTGAAACCTGTTATAGATAACCAGACTGTATTAGAGAGTACTACTGAAACCTGTTATAGACCACCAGACTGTATTAGAGAGTACTACTGAAACCTGTAACCTTGTATTAGAGAGTACTACTGAAACCTGTTATAGATAACCAGACTGTATTAGAGAGTACTACTGAAACCTGTTATAGATAACCAGACTGTATTAGAGAGTACTACTGAAACCTGCTAACCTGACTGTATTAGATAAAACCTGTTATAGATAACCTGACTGTATTAGAGAGTACTACTGAAACCTGTTATAGATAACCTGACTGTATTAGAGAGTACTACTGAAACCTGTTATAGATAACCTGACTGTATTAGAGAGTACTACTGAAACCTGTTATAGATAACCTGACTGTATTAGAGAGTACTACTGAAACCTGTTATAGATAACCTGACTGTATTAGAGAGTACTACTGAAACCTGTTATAGATAACCTGACTGTATTAGAGAGTACTACTGAAACCTGTTATAGATAACCTGACTGTATTAGAGAGTACTACTGAAACCTGTTATAGATAACCTGACTGTATTAGAGAGTACTACTGAAACCTGTTATAGATAACCTGACTGTATTAGAGAGTACTACTGAAACCTGTTATAGATAACCTGACTGTATTAGAGAGTACTACTGAAACCTGTTATAGATAACCTGACTGTATTAGAGAGTACTACTGAAACCTGTTATAGATAACCTGACTGTATTAGAGAGTACTACTGAAACCTGTTATAGATAACCTGACTGTATTAGAGAGTACTACTGAAACCTGTTATAGATAACCTGACTGTATTAGAGAGTACTACTGAAACCTGTTATAGATAACCTGACTGTATTAGAGAGTACTACTGAAACCTGTTATAGATAACCTGACTGTATTAGAGAGTACTACTGAAACCTGTTATAGATAACCTGACTGTATTAGAGAGTACTACTGAAACCTGTTATAGATAACCTGACTGTATTAGAGAGTACTACTGAAACCTGTTATAGATAACCTGACTGTATTAGAGAGTACTACTGAAACCTGTTATAGATAACCTGACTGTATTAGAGAGTACTACTGAAACCTGTTATAGATAACCTGACTGTATTAGAGAGTACTACTGAAACCTGTTATAGATAACCTGACTGTATTAGAGAGTACTACTGAAACCTGTTATAGATAACCTGACTGTATTAGAGAGTACTACTGAAACCTGTTATAGATAACCTGACTGTATTAGAGAGTACTACTGAAACCTGTTATAGACCACCAGACTGTATTAGAGAGTACTACTGAAACCTGTTATAGATAACCTGACTGTATTAGAGAGTACTACTGAAACCTGTTATAGATAACCTGACTGTATTAGAGAGTACTACTGAAACCTGTTATAGATAACCTGACTGTATTAGAGAGTACTACTGAAACCTGTTATAGATAACCTGACTGTGTTAGAGAGTACTACTGAAACCTGTTATAGATAACCAGACTGTATTAGAGAGTACTACTGAAACCTGTTATAGATAACCTGACTGTATTAGAGAGTACTACTGAAATCTGTTATAGACCACCTGACTGTATTAGAGAGTACTACTGAAACCTGTTATAGATGTAACTACTGAAACTGACCACCAGACTGTATTAGAGAGTACTACTGAAACCTGTTATAGATAACCTGACTGTATTAGAGAGTACTACTGAAACCTGTTATAGATAACCTGACTGTATAGAGTACTACTGAAACCTGTTACCAGACTGTATTAGAGAGTACTACTGAAACCTGTTATAGATAACCTGACTGTATTAGAGAGTACTACTGAAACCTGTTATAGATAACCTGACTGTATTAGAGAGTACTACTGAAACCTGTTATAGATAACCTGACTGTATTAGAGAGTACTACTGAAACCTGTTATAGATAACCTGACTGTATTAGAGAGTACTACTGAAACCTGTTATAGATAACCTGACTGTATTAGAGAGTACTACTGAAACCTGTTATAGATAACCTGACTGTATTAGAGAGTACTACTGAAACCTGTTATAGATAACCTGACTGTATTAGAGAGTACTACTGAAACCTGCTATAGATAACCAGACTGTATTAGAGAGTACTACTGAAACCTGTTATAGACCACCAGACTGTATTAGAGAGTACTACTGAAACCTGTTATAGATAACCTGACTGTATTAGAGAGTACTACTGAAACCTGTTATAGATAACCTGACTGTATTAGAGAGTACTACTGAAACCTGTTATAGATAACCAGACTGTATTAGAAACTACTGAAACCTACTACTGAAACCTGTTATAGATAACCTGACTGTATTAGAGAGTACTACTGAAACCTGTTATAGATAACCAGACTGTATTAGAGAGTACTACTGAAACCTGTTATAGATAACCTGACTGTATTAGAGAGTACTACTGAAACCTGTTATAGATAACCTGACTGTATTAGAGAGTACTACTGAAACCTGTTATAGATAACCTGACTGTATTAGAGAGTACTACTGAAACCTGTTATAGATAACCTGACTGTATTAGAGAGTACTACTGAAACCTGTTATAGACCACCAGACTGTATTAGAGAGTACTACTGAAACCTGTTATAGATAACCTGACTGTATTAGAGAGTACTACTGAAACCTGTTATAGACCACCAG
>NC_068434.1:115086-120086 GCF_023373465.1 Oncorhynchus keta
GACAGAGAGACAGAGGGAGACGGAGACAGAGACCGAGGGAGACAGAGAGACAGAGGGAGACGGAGACAGAGGGAGACAGAGAGACAGAGGGAGAGGAGACAGAGAGACAGAGGGAGACGGAGACAGAGACCGAGGGAGACAGAGAGACAGAGGGAGACGGAGACAGAGACCGAGGGAGACAGAGAGACAGAGGGAGACGGAGACAGAGGGAGACAGAGAGACAGAGGGAGAGGGAGACAGAGAGACAGAGGGAGAGGGAGACAGAGAGACAGAGGGAGACAGAGACAGAGGGAGACAGAGAGACAGAGGGAGAGGGAGACAGAGAGACAGAGGGAGAGGGAGAGAGAGAGATAGAGGGAGACGGAAACAGAGACACAGGGAAAGACAGAGGGAGACGGAGACAGAGACCGAGGGAGACAGAGAGACAGAGGGAGACGGAGACAGAGGGAAACAGAGAGACAGAGGGAGAGGGAGACAGAGAGACAGAGGGAGAGGGAGACAGAGAGACAGAGGGAGACGGAAACAGAGACACAGGGAGACACAGGGAGACAGAGGGAGACAGAGGGAGACAGAGATACAGGGTGACAGACGGAGACAGAGACAGAGGGAGACAGAGACATGGGGAGACAGAGACAGAGGGAGACAGAGACAGGGGAGACAGAGACAGAGGGAGACAGAGGGAGATGGAGACAGAGGGCGACAGAGACAGAGACACAGGAGACAGAGACAGAGGGAGACAGAGATACATGGTGACAGAGGAGACAGAAACAGAGGGAGACAGAGACAGAGGGAGACAGAGACATGGGGAGACAGAGACATGAGGAGACAGAGACAGAGGGAGACATAGACAGGGGGAGACAGAGACAGGGGAGACAGAGACAGAGGAGACGGAGACAGAGGGCGACAGAGACACAGGGAGACAGTGGGAGACAGAGACAGAGACACAGGGAGACAGAGGGCGACAGAGGGCGACAGAGGAGACGGAGACAGGGGAGACAGTGTCATAGGGAGACGGAGACAGAGGGAGACCGAGACAGAGACACAGGGAGACACAGGGAGACACAGGGAGACAGAGGGAGACGGAGACACAGGGAGACAGAGGCACAGGAGTCAGCGGGAGACAGAGACAGTGGGAGGCAGAGACAGAGACACAGGGGGAGACAGAGACAGAGGGAGATGGAGACAGAGGGAGACAGAGACAGAGGGAGACAGAGACACAGAGACAGAGGGAGACGGAGACAGAGGGAGACAGAGACAGAGGGAGACAGAGACACAGGGACGGAGGGAGATAGATACAGAGGGAGATAGAGACGGCGGTGAGATAGAAATAGGCAGATTGAGATACAGGGAGATAGAGACAGATGGAGAGAGAGACAGAGGGAGATAGAGACAGGGGGAGGTAGAGACAGGGGATAAAGAGACAGATGTGTCGCACGCTGGGTATGTACATAGTCAATGGTTGGCTTCGAAGGGACTCCTTTGGTAGGTACACCTATAGCTCATCCCTTGGCAGTAGTACTGTAGACTAGTTTATCACTGACCTCAACCCAGAGTCTCTCAGAGCGTTCACAGTCTGCCCACTAACACCTGTATCAGACCACAGCAAAATCACAGTCTACTTGAACAGAGCAAATGAGGCATCAAAACCAAAGGAACTGAGTGAAATTAAGAAATGCTATAGATGGAAGGAATGCAGTTTGGAAACCTACCAAAAAACTATTAGGCAACAACAAATTCAATCCCTTAAGGACAACTTTCTGGGTAAAACTTTCCACTGTAATAGTGAAGGTGTAGACTTGGCAGTAGAATATCTTAACAGTATATTTGACCTCTCAGCTTCCCTATCAAATCTAAAAATCTCAAATAGAAAACCGAAGAAAATGAACAACAATGACAAATGGTTTGATGAAGAATGCAAAAATCTAAGAAAGAAATTGAGAAACCTGTCAAACCAAAAACCTAGAGACCCGGAAAAGCTGAGTCTACGCCTTCACTAATCACTAAAACAATACAGAAATACACTACGGAAAAAGAAGGAACAGCATGTCAGAAATCAGCTCAATGTAATTGAAGAATCCATAGACTAACCACTTCTGGGAAAAATGGAAAACACTAAACAAACAACAACACGAAGAATTATCTATCCAAAATGGAGATGTATGGGTAAACCACTTCTCCAATCTTTTTGGCTCTATAACAAAGAACAAACAGCAAAAACATATACATGATCAAATACTAATCTTAGAATCAACTATTAAAGACTACCAGCACCCACTGGATTCTCCAATTACCTTGAATGAGCTACAGGACAAAATACAAACCCTCCAACCCAAAAAGGCATGTGGTGTTGATGGTATCCTTAATGAAATGATCAAATATATAAACAAATTCCAATTGACTATAATAAAACTCTTCAACATCATCCATCATCCTTGGCTCTGGCATCTTCCCCAATATTTGGAACAAAGGACTGATCACCCCAATCCACAAAACTGGATATAAATTTGACCCCAATAATAACTGTGGATATGCGGCAACAGCAACCTTGGGAAAATCCTCTACATTATCATTAACAGCAGACTCGTACATTTCCTCAATGAAAACAATGTACTGAGCAAATTGGCTTTTTACCAAATTACCGTACAACAGACCATGTATTCACCCTGCACACCCTGATTGACAACCAAACAAACCAAAACAAAGGCAAAGTCTTCTCATGCTTTGTTGATTTCAAAAAAGCCTTAGACTCAATTTGGCATTAGGGTCTGCTATACAAATTGATGGAAAGTGATGTTGGGGGTAAATCCATGTACACAAACAACAAGTGTGCGGTTAAAATTGGCAAAAAAACACACACATTTCTTCACACATGGCTGTGGGGTGAGACAGGGATGCACCTTAAGACCAACCCTCGTCAACATATATACCAACGATTTGGCGCGGGCACTAGAAAGGTCTGCAGCACCCGGCCTCACCCTACTAGAATCTGAAGTCAAATGTCTACTGTTTGCTGATGATCTGGTGCTTCTGTCACCAACCAAGGAGGGCCTACAGCAGCACCTAGATATTCTGAACAGATTCTGTCAGACCTGGGCCCTGACAGTAAATCTAAGTAAGACAAAAATAATGGTGTTCCAAAAAGGTCCAGTCGCCAGGACCACAACTACAAATTCCATCTAGACACCGTTGCCCTAGAGCACACAAAAACTACACATACCTTGGCCTAAACATCAGCGCCACAGGTAACTTCCACAAAGCTGTGAACGATCTGAGAGACAAGAAGGGCTTCTATGCCATCAAAAGGGACATAGAATTCAACATACCAATTAGGATCTGGCTAAAGATACTTGAATCAGTCATAGAGCACATTGCCCTTTATGGTTGTGAGGTCTGGGGTCCGCTCACCAACCAAGATTTCACAAAATGGGACAAACACCAAATTGAGACTCTGCATGCAGAATTCTGCAAAAATACCCTCAGTATACAACATAGAACACCAAATAATGCATGCAGAGTAGAATTAGGCTGATACCCACTAATTATCAAAATCCAGAAAAGAGACGTTAAATTCCACAACCACCTAAAAGGAAGCGATTTCCAAACCTTCCATAACAAAGCCATCACCTACAGAGAAATTAACCTGGAGAAGAGTCCCCTAAGCAAGCTGGTCCTGGGGCTCTGTTCACAAACACACCCCACAGAGCCCCAGGACAGCAACACGATTAGACCCAACCAAATCATGAGAAAACAAAAAGATAATTACTTGACACATTGGAAAGAATTAACAAAAAAACAGAGCAAACTCAAATGCTATTTGGCCCTAAACAGAGAGTACACAGTGGCAGAATACCTGACCACTGTGACTGACCCAAACTTTAGGAAAGCTTTGACTATGTACAGACTCAGTGAGCATAGCCTTGCTATTGAGAAAGGCTGCCGTAGGCAGACCTGGCTCTCAAGAGAAGACAGGCTATGTGCTCACTGCCCACAAAATGAGTTGGAAACTGAGCTGCACTTCCTAACCTCCTGCCCAATGTATGACCATATTAGAGACACATTTTTTCATTCAGATTACACAGATCATCAAAGAATTTGAAAACAAATCCAATATTGACATCTACTGGGTGAAATTCCACAGTGTGCCAACGCAGCAGCAATATTTGTGACCTGTCACAAGAAAAGGGCAACCAGTGAAGACCAAACACCATTGTAAATACAACCCATATTTATGCTTATTTATTTTCCCTTGTGTACTTTAACCATTTGTACATTGTTAAAACACTGTATATATATATAATATGACATTTGTATTGTATTTATTGTTTTGAAACTTATGTATGTGTAATGTTTACTGTTTATTTGTATTGTTTATTTCACTTTTGTATATTATCTACCTCACTTGCTTTGGCAATGTTAACACATGTTTCCCATGCCAATAAAGCCCCTTGAATTGAATTGAGATACAGGGAGAGAGACACTGTAGTATATGAATATGTATACAGAGAAGCAAATATTATGCAAATCTGTCTGACTGCAGTCGTCCCTGATCCCTAATCTCAGTTAATCCATCCCATTATCCAGCTAATCAATTTCTAATCCAGGTGTGTTATCTGAGAAGAGGTTTGGAGCCAGCGTGCTGCTCCACCCCACCTTGCCTTTACTCCCACCTAGCAGAGACTCTTTCACTCCCACCTAGCAGAGACTCTTTCACTTCCTCCTAGCAGAGACTCTTTCACTTCCTCCAGAGCAGGGGATGAAACAGGCAGGTTCCTGCATAATGCTTTAATAACCCCAGAGTGGCGTGGGCCCAGAGGATTGTGGGTAATGTAGTTGTGACCGAAATACAACACCCGGGAGAGACAAAGCCCTCTCCATCTCCTTCTCAATTCACTTAAATTAGCTTTGTAACTATTTCCAAAGCTTACTCTGAGATTAAGTGATACATTTACAAATGTAACACAATTAAAATAATAATAATAATCAATAATATAATATATGCC
>NC_068434.1:125086-170087 GCF_023373465.1 Oncorhynchus keta
GCAAGATGTGACCTGTTGCCAGGTCACGAAAACGGTTAACCAGTGAAGAACAAACACCATTTTAAATACAACCCATATTTATGCATATTTATTTTCCCTTTTGTACTTTAACTATTTGCACATCATTAAAAAACTGTATACAGACATAATATGATATAGATATGGGGTGGCAGGGTAGCCTAGTGGTTAGAGCTTTGGACTAGTAACTGAAAGGTTGTACGTTCATATCCCCGAACTGACAAGATAAAGCGTAGCAATTCGACACATACAACAACACAGAGTTACACATGGAATAAACAAAACACACAGTCAATAATACAGTAGAACAAAAGAAAACAAAAGGTCTATATACAAATGAGGTAAGTTAAGGAAATAAATAGGCCATGGTGGCGAAGTAATTACAATATAGTAATTAAACACTGGAATGGTAGATCGGCAGAAGATGAATGTGCAGGTACATATACTGGGGTGCAAAGGAGCAAAATAAATAAATATATAAATACCAGTATGGGGATGAGGTTGGTAGATAGATGGGCTGAGCACAGATGGGCTAGGTGCAGTGATCTGTGAGCTGCTCTGACAGCTGGTGCTTAAAGCTAGTTTTATTTATTTTTATTTTTATTTCACGTTTATTTAACCAGGTAGGCAAGTTGAGAACAAGTTCTCATTTACAATTGTGACCTGGCCAAGATAAAGCAAAGCAGTTCGACACATACAACAACACAGAGTTACACATGGAATAAAACAAACATACAGTCAATGATACAGTATAAACAAGTCTATAAACGATGTGAGCAAAAGAGGTGAGATAAGGAGGTAAAGGCAAAACAAAGGCCATGGTGGCAAAGTAAATACAATATAGCAAGTAAAACACTGGAATGGTAGATTTGCAATGGAAGAATGTGCAAAGTAGAAATAAAAATAATGTGGTGCAAAGGAGCAAAATAAATTAATTAATTAAATACAGTAGGGAAAGAGGTAGTTGTTTGGGCTAAATTATAGGTGGGCTATGTACAGGTGCAGTAATCTGTGAGCTTCTCTGACAGTTGGTGCTTAAAGCTAGTGAGGAGATAAGTGTTTCCAGTTTCAGAGATTTTCGTAGTTCGTTCCAGTCATTGGCAGCAGAGAACTGGAAGGAGAGGCGGCCAAAGAAAGAATTGGTTTTGAGGGTGACTAGAGAGATATACCTGCTGGAGCGTGTGCTACAGGTGGGAGATACTATGGTGACCAGCGAGCTGAGATAAGGGGGACTTTACCTAGCAGGGTCTTGTCGATGACATGGAGCCAGTGGGTTTGGCGACGAGTATGAAGCGAGGGCCAGCCAACGAGAGCGTACAGGTCGCAATGGTGGGTAGTATATGGGGCTTTGGTGACAAAACGGATTGCACTGTGATAGACTGCATCCAATTTGTTGGGAAGAGTGTTGGAGGCTATTTTGTAAATGACATCGCCAAAGTCGAGGATTGGTAGGATGGTCAGTTTTAGAGGGGTATGTTTGGCAGCATGAGTGGAGGATGCTTTGTTGCGAAATAGGAAGCCAATTCTAGATTTAACTTTGGATTGGAGATGTTTGATATGGGTCTGGAAGGAGAGGTTACAGTCTAACCAGACACCTAAGTATTTGTAGTTGTCCACATATTCTAAGTCAGAGCCGTCCAGAGTAGTGATGCTGGACGGGCGAGCAGGAGCGGGCAGTGATCGATTGAATAGCATGCATTTAGTTTTACTTGCGTTTAAGAGCAGTTGGAGGCCACGGAAGGAGAGTTGTATGGCATTGAAGCTTGTCTGGAGGTTACTTAACACAGTGGCCAAAGAAGGGCCAGAAGTATACAGAATGGTGTCGTCTGCATAGAGGTGGAGGATCGCAGCAAGAGCAACATCATTGATGTATACAGAAAAAGAGTCGGCCTGAGAATTGAACCCTGTGTCACCCCCATAGAGACTGTCAGAGGTCCGGACAACAGGCCCTCCGATTTGACACACTGAACTCTATCTGAGAAGTAGTTGGTAAACCAGACGTGGCAATCATTTGAGAAACCAAGGCTGTCGAGTCTGCCAATAAGAATGTTGTGATTGACAGAGTCGAAAGCTTTGGCCAGGTCGATGAATACGGCTGCACAGTAATGTTTCTTATCGGTGGCGGTTAAGATATCGTCTAGGACCTTGAGCGTGGCTGAGGTGCCCCTATGACCAGCTCTGAAACCAGATTGCATAGCGGAGAAGGTATGGTGGAATTCCAAATGGTCAGTAATCTGTTTGTTAACTTGGCTTTCGAAAACCTTAGAAAGACAGGGTAGGATAGATATAGGTCTGTAGCAGTTTGGGTCTAGAGTGTCACCCCCTTTGGATGACCGAAAGAGCGGTTGAACAGGCTAGTAATAGGGGTTGCAACAATTTCGGCAGATAATTTTAGAAAGAAGGGGTCCAGAATGTCTAGCCCGGCTGATTTGTAGGGGTCCAGATTTTGCAACTCTTTCAGAACATCAGCTATCTGGATTTGGGTAAAGGAGAAATGGTGGGGCTTTGGCAGGGTGCTGTAGAGGGTACCGGGCAGTTGACCGGGGTAGGGGTAGCCATGTGGAAAGCATGAGTCCAGTGAGTGGTTGGGCTGGCTGGCTGGGGACAAGGCGAATCAGACAGTTAGCTGGCTGATGCTAACAAGCTAACAGTTTGTAGGCCGGGGGCTAAACAAGTTAGCAGCTAGTAGACCGGGGCAAGCTAGCAGTTAGCAGGCCGGGTTAGCAAGCAAGCAGTTAGCAGGGGCTAGCGGTTACAGACCAGGCAGTCAAGCTAGCAGTTAGCAGGCCGGGGCCGGCAAGCTAGCAGTTAGCAGACCGGAGTAAGCTAGCAGTTAGCAGGACGGGTTAGCAAGCAAGCAGTTAGCAGGGGCTAGCAGTTAGCAGACCGGAGTAAGCTAGCAGTTAGCAGGCCGGGTTAGCAAGCAAGCAGTTAGCAGAATGAGTCTTCAGCGGACGTTGCGCCTGAGGGGCCTGTTGGAATCCTAGGGCAGATTATGTCGGTATTCCAGCCGTAGAGGATCGGCGGGGTACCGGCAGTAGAAGGGGTCTGGATATTGTAGCCCAGGAGTGAGCCGGGAGATGGTTCTAGCATGGGCTGGCCCAAGGCTAGTTGGTGCTAGCTCCGGGATGGAAGCATTAGCCAGGGGTAGTCAACCCGAGTTGCGGTTAGCTAGCTGTGATGATCCAGATGAAAAGGTTCAGAGTTTGCAGTAGGAATCCGGGATATGGAGAGAAAAATAGGTCCGGTATGCTCTGGTTTGAAGCGCGTTGAACGAACTGGCGAGAGCTGATGTCCGCTATCAGTGGTTAGCTGACTGATAGCAGGTAGCTAGTCAGCTAGCTAGCTTCAGTTGAGGTATTCCAGTTCGGAGGTAAATAGAAATACCCACATTGGGTGAGGCGGGTTGCAGGAGAGTATTTTGAAGTTGAGGTTTAGGAAAAATATTAAAAGAACGTGAAGAACAAGATATATACACATGGGACGAGACAAGACAAAGATGTTCCCTCATCTCCCTGATATCTGTCCTCCTCCTCTCCCTCATCTCCCTGATATCTCTCCTTCCCAGCTCCCCCTTCTCCTCCCTCTCTCCCTGATAAAGCGCTCCACCCCCGCTCCCTCCTCTCCTCCCCCTCATGTCCCTGATATAGCTCTCCTCCCCTTCTCCTCCTCCACCTATCCCCCTCTCCTCCCTCTATCCCTGATATCTCTCCTCCCCCACTACCTTCCTCTCCTCTCCTCCTCCCTCTATCCCTGCCCTCCTCCCCTTCCCTCACTCTCTGGCCCCCACATAGCTCTATCTCCTTAATGGGGCCATAGCTCTCCCTCCTTAATGGGGCCGTAGCTCTCCCTCCTTAATGGAGCCATAGCTCTCCCTCCTTAATGGGGCCGTAGCTCTCCCTCCTTAATGGAGCCATAGCTCTCCCTCCTTAATGGGGCCGTAGCTCTCCCTCCTTAATGGGGCCATAGCTCTCCCTCCTTAATGGAGCCATAGCTCTCCCTCCTTAATGGGGCCATAGCTCTCCCTCCTTAATGGGGCCATAGCTCTCTCTCCTTAATGGAGCCATAGCTCTCCCTCCTTAATGGAGCCATAGCTCTCCCTCCTTAATGGGGCCGTAGCTCTCCCTCCTTAATGGGGCCATAGCTCTCCCTCCTTAATGGGGCCATAGCTCTCCCTCCTTAATGGGGCCATAGCTCTCTCTCTCCTTAATGGGGCCATAGCTCTCCCTCCTTAATGGGGCCGTAGCTCTCCCTCCTTAATGGGGCCATAGCTCTCCCTCCTTAATGGGGCCATAGCTCTCCCTCCTTAATGGAGCCATAGCTCTCCCTCCTTAATGGGGCCATAGCTCTCCCTCCTTAATGGAGCCATAGCTCTCCCTCCTTAATGGGGCCGTAGCTCTCCCTCCTTAATGGGGCCATAGCTCTATCTCCTTAATGGGGCCGTAGCTCTCCCTCCTTAATGGGGCCATAGCTCTCCCTCCTTAATGGAGCCATAGCTCTCCCTCCTTAATGGGGCCATAGCTCTCCCTCCTTAATGGGGCCATAGCTCTCTCTCCTTAATGGAGCCATAGCTCTCCCTCCTTAATGGAGCCATAGCTCTCCCTCCTTAATGGGGCCGTAGCTCTCCCTCCTTAATGGGGCCATAGCTCTCCCTCCTTAATGGGGCCATAGCTCTCCCTCCTTAATGGGGCCATAGCTCTCTCTCCTTAATGGGGCCATAGCTCTCCCTCCTTAATGGGGCCATAGCTCTCCCTCCTTAATGGGGCCATAGCTCTCCCTCCTTAATGGGGCCATAGCTCTCCCTCCTTAATGGAGCCATAGCTCTCCCTCCTTAATGGGGCCATAGCTCTCCCTCCTTAATGGAGCCATAGCTCTCCCTCCTTAATGGGGCCGTAGCTCTCCCTCCTTAATGGGGCCATAGCTCTATCTCCTTAATGGGGCCGTAGCTCTCCCTCCTTAATGGGGCCATAGCTCTCCCTCCTTAATGGAGCCATAGCGCTCTCTCCTTAATGGGGTCATAGCTCTCCCTCCTTAATGGGGCCATAGCTCTCCCTCCTTAATGGGGCCATAGCTCTCCTCCTTAATGGAGCCATAGCTCTATCTCCTTAATGGGGTCATAGCTCTCCCTCCTTAATGGGGCCATAGCTCTCCCTCCTTAATGGAGCCATAGCTCTATCTCCTTAATGGGGCCATAGCTCTATCTCCTTAATGGGGCCATAGCTCTCTCTCCTTAATGGGGCCATAGCTCTATCTCCTTAATGGGGCCATAGCTCTCCCTCCTTAATGGGGCCATAGCTCTCTCTCCTTAATGGAGCCATAGCTCTCTCTCCTTAATGGGGCCGTAGCTCTATCTCCTTAATGGGGCCATAGCTCTCTCTCCTTAATGGGGCCATAGCTCTCCCTCCTTAATGGGGCCATAGCTCTCTCTCCTTAATGGGGCCATAGCTCTCCCTCCTTAATGGACCATAGCTCTCTCTCCTTAATGGGGCCATAGCTCTCCCTCCTTAATGGGGCCATAGCTCTCCCTCCTTAATGGGGCCATAGCTCTCCCTCCTTAATGGAGCCATAGCTCTCCCTCATTAATGGAGCCATAGCTCTCCCTCCTTAATGGGGCCATAGCTCTCTCTCCTTAATGGGGCCATAGCTCTCCCTCCTTAATGGGGCCATAGCTCTATCTCCTTAATGGGGCCATAGCTCTCTCTCCTTAATGGGGCCATAGCTCTCCCTCCTTAATGGGGCCATAGCTCTCCCTCCTTAATGGGGCCATAGCTCTCCCTCCTTAATGGGGCCATAGCTCTCTCTCCTTAATGGGGCCATAGCTCTCCCTCCTTAATGGAGCCATAGCTCTCCCTCCTTAATGGGGCCATAGCTCTCCCTCCTTAATGGGGCCATAGCTCTCTCTCCTTAATGGAACCATAGCTCTCCCTCCTTAATGGGGCCATAGCTCTCCCTCCTTAATGGGGCCATAGCTCTCTCTCCTTAATGGGGCCAGAGCTCTCTGTCCTTAATGGGGCCATAGCTCTCTCTCCTTAATGGGGCCATAGCTCTCCCTCCTTAATGGAGCCATAGCTCTCTCTCCTTAATGGAGCCATAGCTCTCCCTCCTTAATGGAGCCATAGCTCTCCCTCATTAATGGAGCCATAGCTCTCCCTCCTTAATGGGGCCATAGCTCTCTCTCCTTAATGGGGCCGTAGCTCTCCCTCCTTAATGGGGCCATAGCTCTCTCTCCTTAATGGGGCCATAGCTCTCTCTCCTTAATGGGGCCATAGCTCTCCCTCCTTAATGGGGCCATAGCTCTCTCTCCTTAATGGGGCCATAGCTCTCCCTCCTTAATGGAGCCATAGCTCTCCCTCCTTAATGGGGCCATAGCTCTCTCTCCTTAATGGGGCCATAGCTCTCTCTCCTTAATGGGGCCATAGCTCTCTCTCCTTAATGGGGCCATAGCTCTCCCCCTTAATGGGGCCATAGCTCTCCCTCCTTAATGGGGCCATAGCTCTCCCTCCTTAATGGGGCCATAGCTCTCTCTCCTTAATGGGGCCATAGCTCTCCCTCCTTAATGGGGCCATAGCTCTCCCTCCTTAATGGGGCCATAGCTCTCCCTCCTTAATGGGGCCATAGCTCTCTCTCCTTAATGGGGCCATAGCTCTCCCTCCTTAATGGAGCCATAGCTCTCTCTCCTTAATGGGGCCATAGCTCTCCCTCCTTAATGGGGCCATAGCTCTCTCTCCTTAATGGGGCCATAGCTCTCTCTCCTTAATGGGGCCATAGCTCTCCCTCCTTAATGGGGCCATAGCTCTCCCTCCTTAATGGAACCATAGCTCTCCCTCCTTAATGGGGCCATAGCTCTCTCTCCTTAATGGGGCCATAGCTCTCCCTCCTTAATGGGGCCATAGCTCTCTCTCCTTAATGGGGCCATAGCTCTCCCTCCTTAATGTGGCCATAGCTCTCCCTCCTTAATGGGGCCATAGCTCTCCCTCCTTAATGGGGCCATAGCTCTCCCTCCTTAATGGGGCCATAGCTCTCCCTCCTTAATGGGGCCATAGCTCTCCCTCCTTAATGGGGCCATAGCTCTCCCTCCTTAATGGGGCCATAGCTCTATCTCCTTAATGGGGCCATAGCTCTCTCTCCTTAATGGGGCCATAGCTCTCTCTCCTTAATGGGGCCGTAGCTCTCCCTCCTTAATGGGGCCATAGCTCTCTCTCCTTAATGGAGCCATAGCTCTCCCTCCTTAATGGGGCCATAGCTCTCCCTCCTTAATGGAGCCATAGCTCTCCCTCCTTAATGGGGCCATAGCTCTCCCTCCTTAATGGAGCCATAGCTCTCCCTCCTTAATGGGGCCATAGCTCTCTCTCCTTAATGGGGCCATAGCTCTCTCTCCTTAATGGGGCCATAGCTCTCTCTCCTTAATGGGGCCATAGCTCTCCCTCCTTAATGGGGCCATAGCTCTCCCTCCTTAATGGGGCCATAGCTCTCCCTCCTTAATGGGGCCATAGCTCTCTCTCCTTAATGGGGCCATAGCTCTCCCTCCTTAATGGGGCCATAGCTCTCCCTCCTTAATGGGGCCATAGCTCTCCCTCCTTAATGGGGCCATAGCTCTCCCTCCTTAATGGGGCCATAGCTCTCCCTCCTTAATGGGGCCATAGCTCTCCCTCCTTAATGGGGCCATAGCTCTCTCTCCTTAATGGGGCCATAGCTCTCCCTCCTTAATGGAGCCATAGCTCTCTCTCCTTAATGGGGCCATAGCTCTCCCTCCTTAATGGGGCCATAGCTCTCCCTCCTTAATGGGGCCATAGCTCTCTCTCCTTAATGGGGCCATAGCTCTCCCTCCTTAATGGGGCCATAGCTCTCCCTCCTTAATGGAGCCATAGCTCTCCCTCCTTAATGGGGCCATAGCTCTCTCTCCTTAATGGGGCCATAGCTCTCCCTCCTTAATGGGGCCATAGCTCTCCCTCCTTAATGGGGCCATAGCTCTCCCTCCTTAATGGGGCCATAGCTCTCCCTCCTTAATGGGGCCATAGCTCTCCCTCCTTAATGGGGCCATAGCTCTCCCTCCTTAATGGGGCCATAGCTCTCCCTCCTTAATGGGGCCATAGCTCTCCCTCCTTAATGGGGCCATAGCTCTCTCTCCTTAATGGGGCCATAGCTCTCTCTCCTTAATGGGGCCATAGCTCTCTCTCCTTAATGGGGCCATAGCTCTCCCTCCTTAATGGGGCCATAGCTCTCTCTCCTTAATGGAGCCATAGCTCTCCCCTCCTTAATGGGGCCATAGCTCTCCCTCCTTAATGGAGCCATAGCTCTCCCTCCTTAATGGGGCCATAGCTCTCCCTCCTTAATGGGGCCATAGCTCTCCCTCCTTAATGGGGCCATAGCTCTCTCTCCTTAATGGGGCCATAGCTCTCCCTCCTTAATGGGGCCATAGCTCTCCCTCCTTAATGGGGCCATAGCTCTCCCTCCTTAATGGGGCCATAGCTCTCCCTCCTTAATAGCTCTCCCTCCTTAATGGAGCCATAGGTCTCCCTCCTTTAATGGGGCCATAGCTCTCCCTCCTTAATGGGGCCATAGCTCTCCCTCCTTAATGGGGCCATAGCTCTCCCTCCTTAATGGGGCCATAGCTCTCTCTCCTTAATGGGGCCATAGCTCTCCCTCCTTAATGGGGCCATAGCTCTCCCTCCTTAATGGGGCCATAGCTCTCCCTCCTTAATGGGGCCATAGCTCTCTCTCCTTAATGGGGCCATAGCTCTCCCTCCTTAATGGGGCCATAGCTCTCCCTCCTTAATGGGGCCATAGCTCTCCTTTGTCCTTCCTCCCCTCCTCACTGACCCCTTCCCTCTCCCCTTCTCCTCTCCATCCATCCATCTATCCAGAGACCGCTCAGAGCCACTAATATGGAGGTCGTTTTCTGTAAAAAATATATATTATATATAAGATGTGTTGTGTAAATATAGTATGAAACTTTTAAATAAAAATCACAGTCTGTAAATATGCCATATATTTTACCAACATACAGTATGTCAAGGCACATGAGTCATCATTAACCAAAACAAATGATGATTAACAAAACAATGTCAGGTTTTCTTCTGGTTACCACAGCACATTTTACAAACGTATTTCCTACTTTCCAAACACAACAGTGGTCAAATAGGTTTTTGTGAATGTGACAACATGTGGCTCCACAGATTATGTTTTTGACATGCATATGACATACGACATTATATCTGTGAGTGGCGTTTTAAAGATGTACAATACGGCATCCAGATTAGGACATCTTCCAACTGGCTCATTCATACCCCTCCTCTCCTCTGGAACTATGGAGCTGGTTGTTGCTGTAAATGAGAATGTGTTCTCAGTCAATTTACCTGGTAAAATAAGGGTTCAATAGTTTTGTCCTGTTAAATTATGGGATATCAGCTGGTTGGGTTTCGTCTTGAAGCCTAAATCTCCATATTTAGGAAATTACAAACAGGTGGGACCTGATCCTAGATGAACACTCTTTATGACCTGATCCTAGATCACCTACTCTGAGACTCTTTATAACCTGATCCTAGATCAGCACTCCTGGTGAGACTCTTTATGACCTGATCCTAGATCAGCACTCCTGGTGAGACTCTTTATGACCTGATCCTAGATCACCTACTCTGAGACTCTTTATAACCGGATCCTAGATCACCTACTCTGAGACTCTTTATAACCTGATCCTAGATCAGCTCTCCTGGTGAGACTCTTTATGACCTGATTCTAGATCACCTACTCTGAGACTATAACCTGATCCTAGATCAGCACTCCTGGTGAGACTCTTTATAACCAGATCCTAGATCACCTACTCTGAGACTCTTTATGACCTGATCCTAGATCAAGCACTCCTGGTGAGACTCTTTATGACCTGATTCTAGATCACCTACTCTGAGAATCTTTATAACCGGATCCTAGATCAGCACTCCTGGTGAGACTCTTTATGATCGGCAGGGTAGCCTAGTGGTTAGAGCGTTGGACTAGTAACCGCAAGGTTGCAAGTTCAAATCCCGAGCTGACAAGGTACAAATCTGTCGTTCTGCCCCTGAACAGGCAGTTAACCCACTGTTCCTAGGCCGTCATTGAAAATAAGAATTTGTTCTTAACTGACTTGCCTAGTAAAATAAAAAATAAAAAAAATGATCTGATCCTAGATCAGCACTCCTGGCGAGACTCTTTATAACCTGATCCTAGATCACCACTTCAATCTGAGACTATTTATGACCTGATCCTAGATCAGCAATCTTACTCTGAGTCTTTATGAATATGGGACCAGGATATGAGCTGCCACTGGTTTAATTTGGTGACAATGTTTACTCACCCTCTTTGGCAATGGAGTTCTCAAACTCTCTCTGAAGGCCTGAAATCTGAAATCCAACACAAGCGTCTGGATCAGAAAGTATTACAATAACATGTTATGTGGAAACAGAAGTCATCATACGATCCATTACTGTCCGTAACATTGTAGCGTTAGGTTAGAGCAAGGCATACAGTTAACGTTAGCTAAAGTTAGCTAGCTAGCTAATTGTACTTGAGAAGGTCTGGTACTTATGCACTACTAGCTAGCTAGTTTGATATCAAATTATATACTTCTATTTACCATTTGTATGTGGCGTGAACCTCCAGGAGGGTGACTAATGGCGACACAACAATAAGAATTGGGTTCTTGATGCGTCCCATTTTCTTGACTACGAGCGAAGCCAGCTGGTAAATAAAGCCCCTGCCGAACCCAAAAAGCGAAAATATCTTCTCCACAGAGAAAAGCTTTCAATGCAGTTATTTGCTGTGAAGTTCTGCCCTCCAGTTCTGATATAGCTGCTGCTATAGCAGGACCAACTTTCTCAAGAGCAGCCATTGTTATGATTCTTCTTCTTCTATGTTATATTTAATGTGCAAATCAACTCAAATCAAATCAAATTTATTTATATAGCCCTTCGTACATCAGCTGATATCTCAAAGTGCTGTACAGAAACCCAGCCTAAAACCCCAAACAGCAAGCAATGCAGGTGTAAAAGCACGGTGGCTAGGAAAAACTCCCTAGAAAGGCCAAAACCTAGGAAGAAACCTAGACAGGAACCAGGCTATGTGGGGTGGCCAGTCCTCTTCTGGCTGTGCCGGGTGGAGATTATAACAGAACATGGCCAAGATGTTCAAATGTTCATAAATAACCAGCGTGGTCGAATAATAACAAGGCAGAACAGTTGAAACTGGAGCAGCAGCACAGTCAGGTGGACTGGGGACAGCAAGGAGTCATCATGTCAGGTAGTCCTGGGGCATGGTCCTAATCAAACCAAATGTTATTTGTCACATACACATGGTCACATACACATGCTTATCAGATGTTAGTGTAACAAAATGCTTGTGCCCTACTGTGCGGGTTGGAAACAGGATTCCCAAAAATGGAATACAAAATACCAAAACAAGTACCAAACCACCAAAAAATGCAAAAATAAACTAAACTAAATCAAAACGACTTTTCTGTAAAATATCTAATAAAACAGATCTGATCACTAGGCTCATGTAGCCTAGTGGTTAGAGTGTAGAGGCGGCAGGTAGCCTAGTGGTTAGAGTGTAGAGGCGGCAGGTAGCCTAGTGGTTAGAGTGTAGAGGCGGCAGGTAGAGTCGTAACCGAAAGGTCGCAAGATGGAATCCCTGAGCTGACAAGGTAAAAGTCTGTCGTTCTGCTCCTGAACAAGGCAGTTAACCCACTGTTCCGAGGCAGTCAATGAAAATAAGAATTTGTTTTTAACTGACTTGGGAGGGTGGGTCTTCCGGTGACAGATCCACTTGCAAGTCTTCAGTCCCAAAAACATGTCTGCTGCAGCCACAATAATGTCCAGTTTCTTAGATTTCTTTCAGACTTTCAGACTTACAGTTCATAACTGTGGCAATGAACTCCACAAAATCCATCTTTTTAACAAACAGGGTATATTTTGCCTGGAAGCAAGCCTTTATTACAGGGTGTGGTGAGTCCACTACCACAGCATCACTTGTTTTATCAATGATTATAATGGCCTCCGCATAGGAGACTGTGATTTACCTTTCAATCTCCTTCACCAATACAGGGCACTCCAGGAACTAGGGATCATGATCCCCACCTCAATCTCCTTCACCCTTACAGGGCACTCCAGGAACTCAGGATCATGATCCCCACCTCGATCTCCTTCACCCTTACAGGGCACTCCAGGAACTCAGGATCATGATCCCCACCTCAATCTCCTTCACCCTTACAGGACACTCCAGGAACTAGGGATCATGATCCCCACCTTAATCTCCTTCACCCTTACAGGGCACTCCAGGAACTAGGGATCATGATCCCCACCTCAATCTCCTTCACCCTTACAGGGCACTCCAGGAACTCAGGATCATGATCCCCACCTCAATCTCCTTCACCCTTACAGGGCACTCCAGGAACTCAGGATCATGATCCCCACCTCAATCTCCTTCACCCTTACAGGGCGCTCCAGGAACTCAGGATCATGATCCCCACCTCCATCTCCTTCACCCTTACAGGGCACTCCAGGAACTAGGGATCATGATCCCCACCTCAATCTCCTTCACCCTTACAGGACACTCCAGGAACTCAGGATCCCCACCTCAATCTCCTTCACCCTTACAGGGCACTCCAGGAACTAGGGATCATGATCCCCACCTCAATCTCCTTCACCCTTACAGGGCACTCCGGGAACTAGGGATCATGATCCCCACCTCCATCTCCTTCACCCTTACAGGACACTCCAGGAACTCAGGATCATGATCCCCACCTCAATCTCCTTCACCCTTACAGGGCACTCCAGGAACTCAGGATCATGATCCCCACCTCAATCCCCTTCACCCTTACAGGGCACTCCAGGAACTAGGGATCATGATCCCCACCTCCATCTCCTTCACCCTTACAGGACACTCCAGGAACTCAGGATCATGATCCCCACCTCAATCTCCTTCACCCTTACAGGGCACTCCAGGAACTAGGGATCATGATCCCCACCTCAATCTCCTTCACCCTTACAGGGCACTCCAGGAACTAGGGATCATGATCCCCACCTCAATCTCCTTCACCCTTACAGGGCACTCCAGGAACTCAGGATCATGATCCCCACCTCAATCTCCTTCACCCTTACAGGGCACTCCAGGAACTCAGGATCATGATCCCCACCTCAATCTCCTTCACCCTTACAGGGCACTCCAGGAACTCAGGATCATGATCCCCACCTCAATCTCCTTCACCCTTACAGGACACTCCAGGAACTAGGGATCATGATCCCCACCTCAATCTCCTTCACCCTTACAGGGCACTCCAGGAACTAGGGATCATGATCCCCACCTCAATCTCCTTCACCCTTACAGGGCACTCCAGGAACTCAGGATCATGATCCCCACCTCAATCCCCTTCACCCTTACAGGACACTCCAGGAACTAGGGATCATGATCCCCACCTCAATCCCCTTCACCCTTACAGGGCACTCCAGGAACTAGGGATCATGATCCCCACCTCAATCTCCTTCACCCTTACAGGGCACTCCAGGAACTCAGGATCATTATCCCTACCTCAATCCCCTTCACCCTTACAGGACACTCCAGGAACTAGGGATCATGATCCCCACCTCAATCCCCTTCACCCTTACAGGGCACTCCAGGAACTAGGGATCATGATCCCCACCTCATCCCCTTCACCCTTACAGGGCACTCCAGGAACTCAGGATCCCCACCTCAATCTCCTTCACCCTTACAGGGCACTCCAGGAACTAGGGATCATGATCCCCACCTCAATCCCCTTCACCCTTACAGGGCACTCCAGGAACTAGGGATCATGATCCCCACCTCAATCCCCTTCACCCTTACAGAGCACTCCAGGAACTAGGGATCATGACCCCCACCTCAATCTCCTTCACCCTTACAGGACACTCCAGGAACTAGGGATCATGATCCCCACCTCAATCTCCTTCACCCTTACAGGGCACTCCAGGAACTCAGGATCATGATCCCCACCTCAATCTCCTTCACCCTTACAGGTCACTCCAGGAACTAGGGATCATGATCCCCACCTCAATCTCCTTCTCCCTTACAGGGCACTCCAGGAACTCAGGATCCCCACCTCAATCCCCTTCACCCTTACAGGGCACTCCAGGAACTCATGATCCCCACCTCAATCTCCTTCACCCTTACAGGGCACTCCAGGAACTAGGGATCATGATCCCCACCACAATTGCAACACAGTTGTCCTTCCATACACAATTATTCAATAAACACTGTCTGCACACGTCATCGGGTCTAATGGTCATTTAGCGCCAAACTGAGCATGTGCAGGCGTCAAATCAATGGCACACCTTCGTTATTAAGTTGTTTAGATGAACATTCAAATATGTCAGGTTGTCATATTCACGAGGTTGGAGTAATAACATGATATAATACTTAAGACATTAGCTCGAATGTTGTGCCTTTAGATTTGGAGACAATTAACAACTAAAGATTAATGTTTTACTATTCTCATTGACTTCTCAAACCCCTGCTTGGTCTGCCTGGTCTGCCTGGTCTGTTTGGTCTGCTTGGTCTGCCTGGTCTGCTTGGTCTGTTTGGTCTACCTGGTCTGCTTGGTCTGCCTGGTCTGCTTGGTCTGCTTGGTCTGTTTGGTCTGTGTGGTCTGCCTGGTCTGCTTGGTCTGTTTGGTCTGCCTGGTCTGCTTGGTCTGCCTGGTCTGCTTGGTCTACCTGGTCTGCTTGTTCTGCTTGGTCTGCCTGGTCTGCTTGGTCTGCTTGGTCTGTTTGGTCTACCTGGTCTGCTTGGTATGCCTGGTCTGCTTGGTCTGCTTGGTCTGCCTGGTCTGCTTGGTCTGCTTGGTCTGCCTGGTCTGCCTGGTCTGCTTGGTCTGCCTGGTCTGCCTGGTCTGCTTGGTCTACCTGGTCTGCTTGGTCTGCCTGGACTGCTTGGTCTGCCTGGTCTGCCTGGTCTGCTTGGTCTACCTGGTCTGCTTGGTCTGCCTGGTCTGTTTGGTCTACTTGGTCTGTTTGGTCTGTGTGGTCTGCCTGGTCTGCTTGGTCTGTTTGGTCTGCCTGGTCTGCTTGGTCTACCTGGTCTGCTTGGTCTGCCTGGTCTGCTTGGTCTGTTTGGTCTGTTTGGTCTGCGTGGTCTGCCTGGTCTGCCTGGTCTGCTTGGTCTGCCTGGTCTGCCTGGTCTGCTTGGTCTACCTGGTCTGCTTGGTCTACCTGGTCTGCTTGGTCTGCCTGGTCTGCTTGGTCTACCTGGTCTGCTTGGTCTGCTTGGTCTGCCTGGTCTGTTTCAAAAGCGTTCCCAGAAGTCTCGCAATGTTGCGCCTCTGGGTTTAGAAACTGCTGTGCTGTGCTGAAACTCCATGTAGCAAAACATAATGTAAGCTTGCGAGATCAGGATGGTTCCTTACGAGGCTAAGAGTGTCCATTGAGATCGGAAGGGTTAGATCCCTGGTCAAGTCATTCAAACCAAAGACTCCAAAAAATGTGACTTGATTCCGTTTTGCTTGACACTCAGCATTAAGGAGATGGATTGGGGGTAAGGCCTTACGACAAACAGGTGTCCTGTCCAGACGGTGTACTTGTACATGCCTCAAACTACAGAATCAGGAGATGGGCTCCTGCCCCTATGGGCCATTCCGGATCGGACTCGGCTAACTTTTTTCGAAAGGCTAATTTACCTACCTACTTATAACAGTAGCAGCAGCAACTATAGATACAGCTATATTGATTGTGTGTCTGATTTTGAATTTGACACGATACAAAGTCTGGATCTACGCTTTAGGGCTGACTGATTTCTATCTCTATTCAAAGTTGCAATAAAAATGATCAGTTGTTGGGCATCGGCATCTCAGTGTAGCATCAGTTGTAAATTGGTCGATGCCATTTTGTCTGGCAGTACGATGCGGGTGATCCAACAATGGCTTACCAACCATTTAGAATCTGGAAGCTGTATGCTATGCTCACACCTCCAATGAATTCATAGCTGGCTTGATATTGGCTCATACGAGTACGAATTACAGACATCAGAAATGTAAATTACAGATTTCAAAATGGTAATATGAATAGCCTATACAGTCTTCAAAAAGCACAGGAACAGTCTTGAAAACATTTTATAATAAACAAGAAGGAAAAGTAATCTCTGTCACATTCATATGAAGCCAAAGTCATATACAATATCCATCAAAGCTGTTGGAAACATTTAAAACATGCATATTAGGAGAACAATGAAATTGAGTTCAATAGCTGCAGATTTTCTTTAAAGAAAATCTTCAACCTATGTGGGTGCTATTTCATTATTGGATAAAAAAACATGCCCGTTTTAAGCGCAATATTTTGTCACAAAAAGATGGTCGACTATGCATATAATTGACAGCTTTGGAAAGAAAACACTCTGACGTTTCCAAAACTGCAAAGATATTATCTGTGAGTGCCCCAGAACTGATGCTACAGGCGAAACCAAGATGAAACTTCAAACAGGAAATGAGCAGGAATTTTGAGGCTCTGTTTTTCATTGTCTCCTTATATGGCTGTGAAAGCGCCAGGAATGAGCCTGCCCTTTCTATCGTTTCTCCAAGTTGTCTGCAGCATTGTGACGTATTTGTAGGCATATCATTGGAAGATTGGCCATAAGAGACTACATTTACCAGGTGTCCGCCCGGTGTCCTTTGTTGAAATTGCTGCGTAATCTCCAAGCTGCTCGCATTCATCCATGTGATTGAGACAGAGAGGAGAATTCCAGGAACGATATATCATGAAGAGATATGTGAAAAACACCTTGAGGATTGATTCTAAACAACGTTTACCATGTTTTAGTCGATATTATGGAGTTAATGTGGAAAAAAGTTTGGCGTTTTGATGAATGAATTTTCGTTTTTTTTGGTAGCCAAACATGACGCAGAAAACGGACAGATTTCTCCTGCACAACTAATCTTTCAGGAAAAACTGAACATTTGCTATCTAACTGAGAGTCTCCTCATTGAAAACATCCGAAGTTCTTCAAAGGTAAATTATTTTATTTGAATGGTTTTCTGGTTTTTGTGAAAATGTTGCCTGCTGAATGCTAACGCTAAATGCTATGCTAACGATCAATGCTGTTACACAAATGCTTGTTTTGCTATGGTTGAGAAGCAATTTTTTTTAAATCTGAGATGACACTGTTGTTAACAAAAGGCTAAGCTTGAGAGCTAGCATATTTATTTAATTTCATTTGCGATTTTCATGAATAGTTAACGTTGCGTTATGGTAATGAGCTTGAGGCTATATTCACGATCCCGGATCCGGGATGGCTCGGCGCAAGAAGTTAAAATAAGCACAATCTGCAAGTGATAATGCAAAGATGGTGTGATTGTCTCATGAGTCCGAAATGATTGTAGTCTTCTCCAAGTCACAACCCGTGTAGTCTTCTCCAAGTCACAACCCGTGTAGTCTTCTCCAAGTCACAACCCGTGTAGTCTTCTCCAAGTCCCAACCCATGTAGTCTTCTCCAAGTCCCGACCCATGTACTCTCTCCAAGTCCCAAACCAAGTAATCTTCTCCAAGTCCCAACCCGTGTAGTCTTCTCCAAGTCCCAACCCGTGTAGTCTTCTCCAAGTCCCAACCTGTGTAGTCTTCTCCAAGTCCCAACCCATGTTGTCTTCTCCAAGTTCCAACCCATGTCGTCTTCTCCAAGTCCCAACCCAAGTAGTCTTATCCACGTCCCATACCATGTAGTCTTATGCAAGTCCCAACCCATGTAGTCTTCTCCAAGTCCCAACCCCTGTAGTCTTCTCCAAGTCCCAACCCATGTAGTCTTCTCCAAGTCCCAACCCATGTACTCTCTCCAAGTCCCAACAAAAGTAGTCTCCTCCAAGTCCCATACCGTGTAGTCTTCTCTAAGTCCCAACCCAAGTAGTCTTCTCCAAGTCCCAACCCGTGTAGTCTTCTCCAAGTCCCAACCCGTGTAGTCTTCTCCAAGTCCCAACCTGTGTAGTCTTCTCCAAGTCCCAACCTGTGTAGTCTTCTCCAAGTCCCAACCCGTGTAGTCTTCTCCAAGTCCCATTCCGTGTAGTCTTCTCCAAGTCCCAACCCGTGTAGTCTTCTCCAAGTCCCGACCCGTGTCTTCTCCTTGTTCCAACCCGTGTAGTCTCTCCAAGTCCCAACCTGTGTAGCCTTCTCCAAGTCCCAACCCATGTAGTCGTCTCCAAGTCCCAACCCATGTAGTCTTCTCCAAGTCCCAACCCATGTTGTCTTCTCCTTGTTCCAGCCCGTGTAGTCTTCTCCAAGTCCCAACATGTGTAGTCTTCTCCAAGTCCCAACATGTGTAGTCTTCTCCAAGTCCCAACCCGTGTAGTCTCCCAAGTCCCAACCCATGTAGCCTTCTCCTTGTCCCAACCTGTGTTGTCTCTCCCAGTCCCAAGCCGTGTAGTCTTCTCCAAGTCCCAACCCACGTACTCTCTCCAAGTCCCAACAAAAGTAGTCTCCTCCAAGTCCCAACCCGTGTAGTCTTCTCCAAGTCTCAACCCGTGTAGTCTCTCCAAGTCCCAACCCATGTAGCCTTCTCCAAGTCCCAACCCGTGTAGTCTTGTCCTTGTCCCAACCCGTGTTGTCTCTCCCAGTCCCAAGCTGTGTAGTCTTCTCCAAGTACCATCCCGTGTAGTCTTCTCCAAGTCCCAACCCGTGTAGTCTTCTCCAAGTCCCGACCCGTTTAGCCTCTCCAATTCCCGACCTGTGTAGTCTTCTCCAAGACCCAGCCCGTGTATTCCTCGCCAAGTCCCAACATGTGTAGTCTTCACCATGTCCCAACATGTGTAGTCTTCTCCAAGTCCCAACCCATGTTGCCTTCTCCAAGTTCCAACCCATGTCGTCTTCTCCAAGTCCCAACCCATGTAGTCTTCTCCAAGTCCCAACCCATGTACTCTCTCCAAGTCCCAACCTGTGTAGTCTTCTCCAAGTCCCAACCCGTGTAGTCTTCTCCAAGTCCCATTCCGTGTAGTCTTCTCCAAGTCCCAACCCGTGTAGTCTTCTCCAAGTCCCGACCCGTGTCTTCTCCTTGTTCCAACCCGTGTAGTCTTCTCCAAGTCCCAGCCCGTGTAGTCTTCTCCAAGTCCCAACATGTGTAGTCTTCACGATGTCCCAACATGTGTAGTCTTCTCCAAGTCCCAACCCGTGTAGTCTTCTCCAAGTCCCAACCCATGTACTCTCTCCAAGGCCCAACCCAAGACGTCTTCTCCAAGTCCCAACCCATGTAGTCTTCTCCAAGTCCCAACCCATGTAGTCTTCTCCAAGTCCCAACCTGTGTAGTCTTCTCCAAGTCCCAACCCGTGTAGTCTTCTCCAAGTCCCATTCCGTGTAGTCTTCTCCAAGTCCCAACCCGTGTAGTCTTCTCCAAGTCCCGACCCGTGTCTTCTCCTTGTTCCAACCCGTGTAGTCTTCTCCAAGTCCCAGCCCGTGTAGTCTTCTCCAAGTCCCAACATGTGTAGTCTTCACCATGTCCCAACATGTGTAGTCTTCTCCAAGTCCCAACCCGTGTAGTCTTCTCCAAGTCCCAACCCATGTACTCTCTCCAAGTCCCAACCCGTGTAGTCTTCTCCAAGTCCCAACCCGTGTAGTCTTCCCCAAGTCCCAACCCATGTAGTCTTCTCCAAGTCCCAACCCATGTCATCTTCTCCAAGTCCCAACCCGTGTAGTCTTCTCCAAGTCCCAACCCGTGTAGTCTTCTCCAAGTCCCAACCCGTGTAGTCTTCTCCAAGTCCTAACCCGTGTAGCCTTCTCCAAGTCCCAACCCATGTAGCCTTCTCCAAGTCCCAATCCATGTAGTCTTCTCCTTGTCCCAACCTGTGTTGTCTATCCCAGTCCCAAGCTGTGTAGTCTTCTCCAAGTCCCAACCCATGTAGTCGTCTCCAAGTCCCAACCCATGTAGTCTTCTCCAAGTCCCAACCCATGTTGTCTTCTCCTTGTTCCAGCCCGTGTAGTCTTCTCCAAGTCCCAACATGTGTAGTCTTCTCCAAGTCCCAACATGTGTAGTCTTCTCCAAGTCCCAACCCGTGTAGTCTCCCAAGTCCCAACCCATGTAGCCTTCTCCTTGTCCCAACCTGTGTTGTCTCTCCCAGTCCCAAGCCGTGTAGTCTTCTCCAAGTCCCAACCCACGTACTCTCTCCAAGTCCCAACAAAAGTAGTCTCCTCCAAGTCCCAACCCGTGTAGTCTTCTCCAAGTCTCAACCCGTGTAGTCTCTCCAAGTCCCAACCCATGTAGCCTTCTCCAAGTCCCAACCCGTGTAGTCTTGTCCTTGTCCCAACCCGTGTTGTCTCTCCCAGTCCCAAGCTGTGTAGTCTTCTCCAAGTACCATCCCGTGTAGTCTTCTCCAAGTCCCAACCCGTGTAGTCTTCTCCAAGTCCCGACCCGTTTAGCCTCTCCAATTCCCGACCTGTGTAGTCTTCTCCAAGACCCAGCCCGTGTATTCCTCGCCAAGTCCCAACATGTGTAGTCTTCACCATGTCCCAACATGTGTAGTCTTCTCCAAGTCCCAACCGGTGTAGTCTTCTCCAAGTCCCAACCCATGTAGTCTTCTCCAAGTCCCAACACGTGTAGTCTTCTCCATGTCCCAACATGTGCAGTCTTCTCCAAGTCCCAAGCCGTGTAGTCTCTCCAAGTTCCAACCCAAGTAGTTTTCTCCAAGTCCCATACCGTGTAGTCTTCTCCAAGTCCCCACCCGTGTAGTCTTCTCCAAGTCCCAACCCGTGTAGTCTCTCCAAATCCCAACCCATGTAGGCTTCTCCAAGTCCCATACCGTGTAGTCTTCTCCAAGTCCCATACCGTGTAGTCTTCTCCAAGTCCCCACCCGTGTAGTCTTCTCCAAGTCCCAACCCATGTAGTCTTCTCCCAGTCCCCACCCGTGTAGTCTTCTCCAAGTCCCCACCCGTGTAGTCTTCTCCAAGTCTCAACCCGTGTAGTCTCTTCAAGTCCCAACCCGTGTAGCCTTCTCCAAGTCCCAACCCATGTAGTCCACTCCTTGTCCCAACCCGTGTTGTCTCTCCCAGTCCCAAGCCGTGTAGTATTCTCCAAGTCCCAACCCATGTATTCTTTCCAAGGCCAAACCCATGTCGTCTTCTCCAAGTCAAAACCCATGTAGTCTTCTCCAAGTCCCAAGCGGCGTAGTCTTCTCCAAGTACCATCCCGTGTACTCTCTCCAAGTCCCAACCCGTGTAGTCTTCTCCAAGTCCCAACCTGTGTAGTCTTCTCCAAGTCCCAACCCGTGTACTCTCTCCAAGTCCCAACCCAAGTAGTCTTCTCCAAGTCCCAACCTGTGTAGTCTTCTCCAAGTCCCAACCCGTGTAGTCTCCAAAGTCCCAACCCGTGTGGTCTTCTCCAAATCCCAACATGTGTAGTCTTCTCCAAGTCCCAACCCGTGTAGTCTTCTCCAAGTCCCAACCCGTGTAGTCTTCTCCAAGTCCCAACCCTTGTAGTCTTCTCCAAGTCCCAACCCGTGTAGTCTTCTCCAAGTCCCAACCCGTGTAGTCTTCTCCAAGTCCCAACCCTTGTAGTCTTCTCCAAGTCCCAACCCATGTAGTCTCTCCAAGTCCCAACCCGTGTAGTCTTCTCCATGTCCCAACATGTGTAGTCTTCTCCAAGTCAAGTCAAACTACAGAGTAAATACTTTTTAGTAGATGCATGGCAGATCGACCTACAGCAGGGCCAACCCTCCTCCTGTTTAGTGTTATGGCAGATTGATTTACAGCAGGGCCATCCCTCCTCCTGTTTAGTGTTATGGCAGATTGATTTACAGCAGGGCCATCCCTCCTCCTGTTTAGTGTTATGGCAGATTGATTTACAGCAGGGCCAACCCTCCTCCTGTTTAGTGTTATGGCAGATTGATTTACAGCAGGGCCATCCCTCCTCCTGTTTAGTGTTATGGCAGATTGATTTACAGCAGGGCCAACCCTCCTCCTGTTTAGTGTTATGGCAGATTGATTTACAGCAGGGCCAACCCTCCTCCTGTTTAGTGTTATGGCAGATTGATTTACAGCAGGGCCAACCCTCCTCCTGTTTAGTGTTATGGCAGATTGATTTACAGCAGGGCCATCCCTCCTCCTGTTTAGTGTTATGGCAGATTGATTTACAGCAGGGCCATCCCTCCTCCTGTTTAGTGTTATGGCAGATTGATTTACAGCAGGGCCAACCCTCCTCCTGTTTAGTGTTATGGCAGATTGATTTACAGCAGGGCCATCCCTCCTCCTGTTTAGTGTTATGGCAGATTGATTTACAGCAGGGCCAACCCTCCTCCTGTTTAGTGTTATGGCAGATTGATTTACAGCAGGGCCATCCCTCCTCCTGTTTAGTGTTATGGCAGATTGATTTACAGCAGGCCAACCCTCCTCCTGTTTAGTGTTATGGCAGATTGATTTACAGCAGGGCCATCCCTCCTCCTGTTTAGTGTTATGGCAGATTGATTTACAGCAGGGCCAACCCTCCTCCTGTTTAGTGTTATGGCAGATTGATTTACAGCAGGGCCAACCCTCCTCCTGTTTAGTGTTATGGCAGATTGATTTACAGCAGGGCCAACCCTCCTCCTGTTTAGTGTTATGGCAGATTGATTTACAGCAGGGCCAACCCTCCTCCTGTTTAGTGTTATGGCAGATTGATTTACAGCAGGGCCATCCCTCCTCCTGTTTAGTGTTATGGCAGATTGATTTACAGCAGGGCCAACCCTCCTCCTGTTTAGTGTTATGGCAGATTGATTTACAGCAGGGCCAACCCTCCTCCTGTTTAGTGTTATGGCAGATTGATTTACAGCAGGGCCATCCCTCCTCCTGTTTAGTGTTATGGCAGATTGATTTACAGCAGGGCCATCCCTCCTCCTGTTTAGTGTTATGGCAGATTGATTTACAGCAGGGCCAACCCTCCTCCTGTTTAGTGTTATGGCAGATTGATTTACAGCAGGGCCATCCCTCCTCCTGTTTAGTGTTATGGCAGATTGATTTACAGCAGGGCCAACCCTCCTCCTGTTTAGTGTTATGGCAGATTGATTTACAGCAGGGCCATCCCTCCTCCTGTTTAGTGTTATGGCAGATTGATTTACAGCAGGGCCATCCCTCCTCCTGTTTAGTGTTATGGCAGATTGATTTACAGCAGGGCCAACCCTCCTCCTGTTTAGTGTTATGGCAGATTGATTTACAGCAGGGCCATCCCTCCTCCTGTTTAGTGTTATGGCAGATTGATTTACAGCAGGGCCATCCCTCCTCCTGTTTAGTGTTATGGCAGATTGATTTACAGCAGGGCCAACCCTCCTCCTGTTTAGTGTTATGGCAGATTGATTTACAGCAGGGCCATCCCTCCTCCTGTTTAGTGTTATGGCAGATTGATTTACAGCAGGGCCATCCCTCCTCCTGTTTAGTGTTATGGCAGATTGATTTACAGCAGGGCCAACCCTCCTCCTGTTTAGTGTTATGGCAGATTGATTTACAGCAGGGCCATCCCTCCTCCTGTTTAGTGTTATGGCAGATTGATTTACAGCAGGGCCATCCCTCCTCCTGTTTAGTGTTATGGCAGATTGATTTACAGCAGGGCCATCCCTCCTCCTGTTTAGTGTTATGGCAGATTGATTTACAGCAGGGCCAACCCTCCTCCTGTTTAGTGTTATGGCAGATTGATTTACAGCAGGGCCAACCCTCCTCCTGTTTAGTGTTATGGCAGATTGATTTACAGCAGGGCCAACCCTCCTCCTGTTTAGTGTTATGGCAGATTGATTTACAGCAGGGCCAACCCTCCTCCTGTTTAGTGTTATGGCAGATTGATTTACAGCAGGGCCATCCCTCCTCCTGTTTAGTGTTATGGCAGATTGATTTACAGCAGGGCCAACCCTCCTCCTGTTTAGTGTTATGGCAGATTGATTTACAGCAGGGCCAACCCTCCTCCTGTTTAGTGTTATGGTGGTTATAGCAGTGTAACAACACTATCCCACACCCCCTACTTCAAAACGTTGAATTAAAACCTCTACAGTATTGGTGTCCCCGCGGGACTGTTGAGCTAAGGTAGGCCAATGTGATTAGCATGAGGTTGTACGTAACAATAACATTTCAAGGACATAGACATATCTGATATGGACAGAAAGCTTAAATTCTTGTTAATCTAACTGCACTGTCCAATTTACAGTAGCTATCACAGTGAAATAATACCATGCTATTGTTTGAGGAGAGTGCACAATTATGAACTTGAAAATGTATTAATAAACCAATTAGGTATATTTGGGCAGACTTGATACAACATTTTGAACAGATATGCAATGGTTCATTGGATGAGTTTAAAACTTTGCACATACACTGCCGCCATCTAGTGGCCAAAATCTAAATTGTGCCTGGGCTGGAATAATACATTATGGCTTTTCTCTTGCATTTCAAAGATGATGGTACAAAGAAAATACAAAAATGCAAGTTTTTTTCTTTGTATGATCTTTTATAGGATCTAATGTGTTATATTCTCCTACTTTGGTTTAACATTTCCACAAACTTCAAAGTGTTCCCTTTCAAAAGGTATCAATAATGTACTTATTTGGGTATGTCATTGTAGGAGAAAATTGAAAAAAAATGGACGGATCCTTATTAACCACTAGGCTACCTACAGCCCCTAGATCTGATGTAGCATCTGATCAATCAATCAATGATCATGCAAAAACACAGATATTGAAAAAATTAAGAAAATCAAACTGATATAGAGCATGCTGGGAAATATGACAATGATGGGTGTGGTTTTGAGTGTTTTACTCTACACAGAGTAAAAATGACACACCCCTGAGGTTGTTTTACACCACTAAAGAGTGTTAATTTACCTCTTTGTTACACTGAAATATTACAATGATAAATCAACACTAAGGAAACAATTTGATGGGTACAAATATTCTCATACAGGGTTAAAGTTTAAACACTAAACACCGCTAATAATTCAAGGCACTATTTAAGAGAAAGAACAGAAAATACAACAAAATCTGATTCAGAATCAGAAAGGTTCTATTTAGAACTTATTTACAACATTCTGGCCTTCCAAAGAATCATCAAGAACCCAATCTTCCAAAAACAGTTCTTGGGATGAAAAAGGGTTTTTAGGTTGAACCATTTGCCTTGTAGAGAACCCTCATCATCCAAAAAGTGGTGAAAATGGTTCTTGGTAGAATCCTATCCCTTGGTAGAGAACGCTTTTGGAGTGTTGTGTATGTGGGGTTACTGTATGTGTGCATGTGTATATACGCTAGTGGTATGATGTGTGTGTGTGTTAAGGTGTGTGAGATGTTCTGTACCTGGTCGTAAAAAGGACGGTAGTCCAGGGACAGCTCTGAGAAATGGGGAATCCTCTTGGCCCACTTCACCAGAGAGAATAGCTGCTTTTCTGCTGCCTGGCAGATATTGGTGACCGGATCATCTGTCTTTTAGACAGAGGCATGTAAAAACTCAATGATCAGCGATGACAGAGGACACTGGCTATAGGAGGAACACAGTGACAGAGGACACTGGCTATAGGAGGAACACAGTGACAGAGGCATGTAAAACTCAATGATCAGCTATGACAGAGGACACTGGCTATAGGATGAACACAGTGACAGAGGACACTGGCTATAGGAGGAACACAGTGACAGAGGCATGTAAAAACTCAATGATCAGCTATGACAGAGGACACTGGCTATAGGATGAACACAGTGACAGAGGACACTGGCTATAGGAGGAACACAGTGACAGAGGCATGTAAAACTCAATGATCAGCGATGACAGAGGACACTGGCTATAGGATGAACACAGTGACAGAGGACACTGGCTATAGGAGGAACACAGTGACAGAGGACACTGGCTATAGGAGCAACACAGTGACAGACGACACTGGCTATAGGAGGAACACAGTGACAGAGGACACTGGCTATAGGAGGAACACAGTGACAGAGGCATGTAAAACTCAATGATCAGCGATGACAGAGGACACTGGCTATAGGATGAACACAGTGACAGAGGACACTGGCTATAGGAGGAACACAGTGACAGAGGCATGTAAAACTCAATGATCAGCTATGACAGAGGACACTGGCTATAGGATGAACACAGTGACAGAGGACACTGGCTATAGGAGGAACACAGTGACAGAGGCATGTAAAACTCAATGATCAGCTATGACAGAGGACACTGGCTATAGGATGAACACAGTGACAGAGGACACTGGCTATAGGAGGAACACAGTGACAGAGGCATGTAAAACTCAATGATCAGCGATGACAGAGGACACTGGCTATAGGATGAACACAGTGACAGAGGACACTGGCTATAGGAGGAACACAGTGACAGAGGACACTGGCTATAGGAGCAACACAGTGACAGACGACACTGGCTATAGGAGGAACACAGTGACAGAGGACACTGGCTATAGGAGGAACACAGTGACAGAGGACACTGGCTATAGGAGGAACACAGTGACAGAGGACACTGGCTATAGGAGCAACACAGTGACAGACGACACTGGCTATAGGAGGAACACAGTGACAGAGGACACTGGCTATAGGAGGAACACAGTGACAGAGGACACTGGCTATAGGAGGAACACAGTGACAGAGGCATGTAAAACTCAATGATCAGCTATGACAGAGGACACTGGCTATAGGATGAACACAGTGACAGAGGACACTGGCTATAGGAGGAACACAGTGACAGAGGCATGTAAAACTCAATGATCAGCGATGACAGAGGACACTGGCTATAGGATGAACACAGTGACAGAGGACACTGGCTATAGGAGGAACACAGTGACAGAGGCATGTAAAACTCAATGATCAGCGATGACAGAGGACACTGGCTATAGGATGAACAGAGTGACAGAGGACACTGGCTATAGGAGGAACACAGTGACAGAGGACACTGGCTATAGGAGCAACACAGTGACAGACGACACTGGCTATAGGAGGAACACAGTGACAGAGGACACTGGCTATAGGAGGAACACAGTGACAGAGGACACTGGCTATAGGAGGAACACAGTGACAGAGGACACTGGCTATAGGAGCAACACAGTGACAGACGACACTGGCTATAGGAGGAACACAGTGACAGAGGACACTGGCTATAGGAGGAACACAGTGACAGAGGACACTGGCTATAGGAGGAACACAGTGACAGAGGCATGTAAAACTCAATGATCAGCGATGACAGAGGACACTGGCTATAGGATGAACACAGTGACAGAGGACACTGGCTATAGGAGGAACACAGTGACAGGGGACACTGGCTATAGGAGGAACACAGTGACAGAGGACACTGGCTATAGGAGGAACACAGTGACAGAGGACACTGGCTATAGGAGGAACACAGTGACAGAGGACACTGGCTAAAGGATGAACACAGTGACAGAGGACACTGGCTATAGGAGGAACACAGTGACAGAGGACACTGGCTATAGGAGGAACACAGTGACAGAGGCATGTAAAACTCAATGATCAGCTATGACAGAGGACACTGGCTATAGGACGAACACAGTGACAGAGGCATGTAAAACTCAATGATCAGCTATGACAGAGGCATGTAAAACTCAATGATCAGCGATGACAGAGGACACTGGCTATAGGAGGAACACACAGTGACAGAGGACACTGGCTATAGGAGGAACACAGTGACAGAGGCATGTAAAACTCAATGATCAGCTATGACAGAGGCATGTAAAACTCAATGATCAGCGATGACAGACGAAACTGGCTATAGGAGGAACACAGTGACAGAGGACACTGGCTATAGGAGGAACACAGTGACAGAGGACACTGGCTATAGGAGGAACACAGTGACAGGGGACACTGGCTATAGGAGGAACACAGTGACAGAGGACACTGGCTATAGGAGGAACACAGTGACAGAGGACACTGGCTATAGGAGGAACACAGTGACAGAGGACACTGGCTATAGGAGGAACACAGTGACAGAGGACACTGGCTATAGGAGGAACACAGTGACAGAGGACACTGGCTATAGGAGGAACACAGTGACAGAGGACACTGGCTATAGGAGGAACACAGTGACAGAGGACACTGGCTATAGGAGGAACACAGTGACAGAGGACACTGACTATAGGAGGAACACAGTGACAGGGGACACTGGCTATAGTGACAGAGAACACTAGGAGTGACAGAGGACACTGGCTATAGGAGGAACACAGTGACAGAGGACACTGGCTATAGGAGGAACACAGTGACAGAGGACACTGGCTATAGGAGGAACACAGTGACAGAGGACACTGGCTATAGGAGGAACACAGTGACAGAGGACACTGGCTATAGGAGGAACACAGTGACAGGGGACACTGGCTATAGGATGAACACAGTGACAGAGGGACACTGGCTATAGGAGGAACACAGTGACAGAGGACACTGGCTATAGGAGGAACACAGTGACAGAGGACACTGGCTATAGGAGGAACACAGTGACAGAGGACACTGGCTATAGGAGGAACACAGTGACAGAGGACACTGGCTATAGGAGGAACACAGTGACAGGGGACACTGGCTATAGGAGGAACACAGTGACAGAGGACACTGGCTAAAAGGAGGAACACAGTGACAGAGGACACTGGCTATAGGAGGAACACAGTGACAGACGACACTGGCTATAGGAGGAACACAGTGACAGGGGACACTGGCTATAGGAGGAACACAGTGACAGAGGACACTGGCTATAGGAGAAACACAGTGACAGGGGACACTGGCTATAGGAGGAACACAGTGACAGAGGACATCCTGATGCTCCTGATGACACCTCCTCAGACGCTCCTCCTGACGCTCCTGCTGACGCTCCTGATGACGCTCCTGCTGACGCTCCTCCTGATGCTCCTGATGACACCTCCACCTGGCGCTCCTGCTGACGCTCCTGCTGATCCTGATGACGCTCCTGATGGCGCTCCTCCTGATGATGCTCCTCCTGATGATGCTCCTCCTGATGACGCTCCTCCTGATGAACTCTCCTCCTGATGACGCTCTTGATGACGCTCCTCCCGAGCGCTCCTGATGATGCTCCTGCTGACTCTGCTGATGACTCCCTTGATGATGCTCCTGCTAACTCTCGCGATGATGCTCCTCCTGATGCTCCTGATGACATCTCCTCCAGGCGCTCCTCCTGACGCTCCTGCGGACGCTCCTGATGGCGCTCCTGCTGGTGCTCCTCCTGATGCTCCTGATGACACCTCCACCTGACGCTCCTGCTGGCGCTCCTGATGACGCTCCTGATGACGCTCCTCCTGATGATGCTCCTCCTGATGATGCTCCTCCTGATGACGCTCCTCCTGGTGACTCTCCTCCAGCTGACGCTCCTGCTGGCGCTCCTCCCTGATCATGCTCCTCCTGATGATGCTCCTCCTGATGACGCTCCTCCTGATGATGCTCCTCCTGATGACGCTCCTCCTGCTGTTGCTCATCCTGATGCTCCTGCTGGCGCTCCTGATGACGCTCCTGCTGGCAGCTCCTGCTAACGCTCCTGATGACGCTCCTGATGACGCTCCTCTGATGATGCTCCTCCTGATGATGCTCCTCCTGATGATGCTCCTCCTGATGACGCTCCTCCTGATGAACTCTCCTCCTGATGACGCTCTTGATGATGCTCCTCCCGCGCTCCTGATGATGCTCCTGCTGACTCTCCTGATGACTCCCTTGATGATGCTCCTGCTGACTCTCGTGATGATGCTCCTCCTGATGCTCCTGATGACACCTCCTCCAGATGCTCCTCCTGGCGCTCCTGCTGACGCTCCTGATGACGCTCCTGCTGAAGCTCCTCCTGATGCTCCTGATGACACCTCCACCTGACGCTCCTGCTGGCGCTCCTGATGACGCTCCTGCTGGCGCTCCTGATGACGCTCCTGATGACGCTCCTCCTGATGATGCTCCTCCTGATGACGCTCCTCCTGATGACGCTCCTCCTGCTGTTGCTCATCCTGATGCTCCTGCTGACGCTCCTGATGACGCTCCTGCTGACGCTCCTCCTGATGCTCCTGATGACACCTCCACCTGACGCTCCTGCTCACGCTCCTGATGACGCTCCTGCTGGCGCTCCTGATGACGCTCCTGATGACGCTCCTGATGACGCTCCTCCTGATGACTCTCCTCCTGATGATGCTCCTCCTGATGATGCTCCTCCTGCTGTTGCTCCTCCTGATGACTCTCCTCCTGATGACGCTCTTGATGACGCTCCTCCTGATGACGCTCCTCCTGATGACGCTCTTGATGGCGCTCCTCCCGACGCTCCTGATGATGCTCCTGCTGACTCTCCTGATGACGCTCCTGATGATGCTCCTCCTGATGACGCTCCCCTGACTCTCCTGATTATGCTCCTCCTGATGATGCTCCTCCTGATGACTCTCCTGATGATGCTCCTGCTGACTCTCCTGATGATGCTCCTCCTGATGACACTCCTCTTGATGATGCTCCTCCACTGACGCTCCTGCTGACTCTCCTGATGACGCTCCTGCTGATTACGCTCCTCCCGCGCTCCTGAGTGATGCTCCTGCTGACTATCCTGATGACTCCCCTGATGATGCTCCTGCTGACTCTCTTGATGATGCTCCTCCTGATGGCACTCCTGCTGACTCTCCTGATGACGCTCCTCCTGATGACGCTCCTCCCGACGCTCCTGATGATGCTCCTGCTACTGTCCTGATCATGCTCCTCCTGATGATGCTCCTCCTGATGACGCTCCTCCTGATGACGCTCCTCCTGATGACGCTCCTCCTGCTGTTGCTCCTCCTGATGACACTCCTGATGACTCTCCTGATGACGCTCCTCCTGATGATGCTCCTCCTGATGACGCTCCCCAATGACTCATCTGATGATGCTCCTGCTACTCTCCTGATGATGCTCCTCCTGATGATGCTCCTCCTGATGACGCTCCTCCTGATGACTCTCCTGATAATGCTCCTGATGACGCTCCTGCTGGCGCTCCTGATGACGCTCCTGATGACGCTCCTCCTGATGATGCTCCTCCGGATGATGCTCCTCCTGATGACGCTCCTCCTGATGACGCTCCTCCTGATGACGCTCCTCCTGCTGTAGCTCCTCCCTGATGCTCCTGAAAACACTCCCCCTGACGCTCCTCCTGATGATGCTCCTCCTGATGACGTTCCTGCTGTTGCTCCTCCTGACGCTTCTGATGACACTCCTCCTGACGCTCCTGCTGGCTCCTCCTGCTGACGCTCCTGATGACGCTCCTGATGACGCCCTTCCTGATGACACTCTGATGATGCTCCTACTGATGACGCTCCCCCTGACGCTCCTGATTATGCTCCTCCTGATGATGCTCCTCCTGATGCTCCTGATAACACTCCCCCTGGCGCTCCTCCTGATGATGCTCCTCCTGATGACGTTCCTGCTGTTGCTCCTCCTGACGCTTCTGATGACACTCCTCCTGACGCTCCTGCTGACGCTCCTCCTGCTGACGCTCCTGATGACGCTCCTGATGACGCTCCTGATGACGCTCCTGATGATGCTCCTCCTGATGACGCTCCCCTGACTCTCCTGATTATGCTCCTCCTGATGATGCTCCTCCTGATGACTCTCCTGATGATGCTCCTGCTGACTCTCCTGATGATGCTCCTCCTGATGACACTCCTCTTGATGATGCTCCTCCTGATGACGCTCCTGCTGACTCTCCTGATGACGCTCCTGCTGACTCTCCTGATGACGCTCCTCCTGATTACGCTCCTCCCGACGCTCCTGATGATGCTCCTGCTGACTATCCTGATGACTCCCCTGATGATGCTCCTGCTGACTCTCTTGATGCTGCTCCTCCTGATGGCACTCCTGCTGACTCTCCTGATGACGCTCCTCCTGATGACGCTCCTCCCGGCTCCTGATGATGCTCCTGCTACTGTCCTGATCATGCTCCTCCTGATGATGCTCCTCCTGATGACGCTCCTCCTGATGACGCTCCTCCTGATGGCGCTCCTCCTGCTGTTGCTCCTCCTGATGACACTCCTGATGACTCTCCTGATGACGCTCCTCCTGATGATGCTCCTCCTGATGACGCTCCTCCTGATGACGCTCCTCCTGATGACACTCTTGATGGCGCTCCTCCCGATGATGCTCCTGCTGACTCTCCTGATGACTCGCTTGATGATGCTCCTGCTGACTCTCCTGATGATGCTCCTCCTGATGCTCTTGATGACACCTCCTCCAGACGCTCTTCCTGACGCTCCTGCTGACGCTCCTGCTGGCTCCTGCTGGCGCTCCTGATGATTACGCTCCTCCCGACGCTCCTGATGATGCTCCAGCTGACTCTCCTGATGACTCCCCTGATGACGCTCCTCCTGATGATGCTCCTCCTGATGATGCTCCTCCTGATGATGCTCCTCCTGCTGTTGCTCCTCCTGATGACTCTCCTCCTGATGACGCTCTTGATGATGCTCCTCCTGATGATGCTCCTCCTGATGACGCTCTTCCTGATGACGCTCCTCCTGATGACTCTCCTGATGATGCTCCTGATGACGCTCCTGCTGACGCTCCTGATGACGCTCCTGATGACGCTCCTGATGACGCTCCCCCTGATGATGCTCCTCCGGATGATGCTCCTCCTGATGACGCTCCTCCTGATGACGCTCCTCCTGATGACGCTCCTCCTGACGCTCCTCCTGACGCTCCTCCTGATGATGCTCCTCCTGATGACGTTCCTGCTGTTGCTCCTCCTGACGCTTCTGATGACACTCCTCCTGACGCTCCTGCTGACGCTCCTCCTGCTGACGCTCCTGATGACGCTCCTGATGACGCTCCTGATGACGCCCTTCCTGCTGACGCTCCTCCTGCTGACGCTCCTGATGACGCCCTTCCTGATGACGCTCCTGCTGACGCTCCTGATGATGCTCCTCCTGATGACACTCCTGATGAAGCTCCTCCTGATGACGCTCCCCCTGACGCTCCTGATTATGCTCCTCCTAATGATGCTCCTCCTGATGACTCTCCTGATGATGCTCCTCCTGATGACACTCCTCTTGATGACGCTCCTCCTGATGACTCTCCTGATGACGCTCCTGCTGACTCTCCTGATGACGCTCCTGCTGACTCTCCTGATGCTCCTCCTGATGACGCTCCCCCTGACGCTCCTGATTATGCCTCCTGATGATGCTCCTCCTGATGACTCCCCTGATGATGCTCCTGCTGACTCTCTTGATGATGCTCCTCCTGATGGCACTCCTGCTGACTCTCCTGATGACGCTCCTCCTGATGACGCTCCTCCCGACGCTCCTGATGACGCTCCTGCTGACTCTCCTGATGACGCTCCTGCTGACTCTCCTGATGACGCTCCTCCTGATTACGCTCCTCCCGACGCTCCTGATGATGCTCCTGCCTCTCCTGATGACTCCCCCTGATGACGCTCCTCCTGATCACGCTCCTCCTGCTGTTGCTCCTCCTGATGACACTCCTGATGACTCTCCTGATGACGCTCCTCCTGATGATGCTCCTCCTGATGATGCTCCTCCTGATGATGCTCCTCCTGATGATGCTCCTGCTGACTCTCCTGATGACACCCTCCTGATGACGCTCCTCCTGATGACGTTCCTGCTGTTGCTCCTCCTGACGCTTCTGATGACACTCCTCCTGACGCTCCTGATGACGCTGACGCTCCTGCTGACGCTCCTGCTCCTCCTGATGACGCCCTTCCTGATGACGCTCCTGATGACTGACGCTCCTGATGATGCTCCTCCTGATGACACTCCTGATGAAGCTCCTCCTGATGACGCTCCCCCTGACGCTCCTGATTATGCTCCTCCTAATGATGCTCCTCCTGATGACTCTCCTGATGATGCTCCTCCTGATGACACTCCTCTTGATGACGCTCCTCCTGATGACTCTCCTGATGACGCTCCTGCTGACTCTCCTGATGACGCTCCTGCTGACTCTCCTGATGACGCTCCTCCTGATGACGCTCCCCCTGACGCTCCTGATTATGCTCCTCCTGATGATGCTCCTCCTGATGACTCCCCTGATGATGCTCCTGCTGACTCTCTTGATGATGCTCCTCCTGATGGCACTCCTGCTGACTCTCCTGATGACGCTCCTCCTGATGACGCTCCTCCCGACGCTCCTGATGATGCTCCTGCTACTGTCCTGATTATGCTCCTCCTGATGATGCTCCTCCTGATGACTCTCCTGATGACTCCTGCTGACTCGCCTGATGATGCTCCTGCTGACTCTCCTGATGACGCTCCTCCTGATTACGCTCCTCCCGACGCTCCTGATGATGCTCCTGCTGACTCTCCTGATGACTCCCCTGATGACGCTCCTCCTGATCACGCTCCTCCTGATGACGCTCCTCCTGATGACGCTCCTCCTGCTGTTGCTCCTCCTGATGACACTCCTGATGACTCTCCTGATGACGCTCCTCCTGATGATGCTCCTCCTGATGATGCTCCTCCTGATGATGCTCCTCCTGATGATGCTCCTGCTGACTCTCCTGATGACACCCCTCCTGATGACGCTCCTCTTGATGACTCTCCTGATGATGCTCCTGCTGACTCTCCTGATGACGCTCCTGCTGACTCTCCTGCTGACTCCCTTGATGATGCTCCTGCTGACTCTCCTGATGATGCTCCTCCTGACGACGCTCCTCCTGATGACGCTCCTCCTGCTGTTGCTCCTCCTGATGCTCCTGATAACACTCCCCCTGACGCTTCTCCTGATGATGCTCCTCCTGATGACGTTCCTGCTGTTGCTCCTCCTGACGCTTCTGATGACACTCCTCCTGACGCTCCTGCTGACGCTCCTCCTGCTGACGCTCCTGATGACGCTCCTGATGACGCTCCTGATGACGCCCTTCCTGCTGACGCTCCTCCTGCTGACGCTCCTGATGACGCCCCTCCTGATGACGCTCCCCTGACGCTCCTGATGACGCTCCTCCTGATGATGCTCCTGATGATGCTCCTGATGACGCTCCTGATGATGCTCCTCCTGATGACGCTCCTGATGATGCTACTCCTGATGACACTCCTGATGACGCTCCTCCTGATGACGCCCTGATGCTCCTGATGACGCTCCTCCTGATGATGCTCCTGATGACTCTCCTGATGACGCTCCTCCTGATGACACTCCTCTTGATGACGCTCCTCCTGATGACTCTCCTGATGATGCTCCTGCAGACTCTCCTGATGACGCTCCTGCTGACTCTCCTGCTGACGCTCCTCCTGATGACGCTCCTCCCGCTCCTGATGATGCTCCTGCTGACTCTCCTGATGATGCTCCTCCTGATGACTCTCCTGATGATGCTCCTGCAGACTCTCCTGATGACGCTCCTGCTGACTCTCCTGATGACACTCCTCCTGATGACGCTCCTCCTGATGACTCTCCTGATGATGCTCCTGCTGACTCTCCTGATGATGCTCCTCCTGATGACTCTCCTGATGATGCTCCTGCAGACTCTCCTGATGATGCTCCTGCTGACTCTCCTGATGACACTCCTCCTGATGACGCTCCTCCTGATGACTCTCCTGATGATGCTCCTGCTGACTCCCCTGATGATGCTCCTCCTGATGATGCTCCTGCTGACTCCCCTGATGATGCTCCTCCTGATGATGCTCCTGGTGATGCTCCTGTTGACTCTCCTGATGATGCTCCTCCTGATGAAGCTCCTCCAGATGACGCTCCTCCTGCTGACGCTCCTTCTGCACTGCTGCCAAACACATATCCACAGGGCCTTTCATATACTCCCTACCTGTCTCCTGGTCTCCTATTGGGTCCTGGGGGTCACATAGCTACCTACACAAACACTCAGGACTATATTAGAAAAGTGTGTGACATTATAGTGTTTTACTTACCAGGAGGGTCCAAATGACGGGCTTCCTGAAAATGACTTTTTCCAGGTGGAGATCAAATCCTGCCCCTTGTGAAAAGAAACATGATAATCTCACGAAAAAAAACATGTACATGTATGCAAACATTTCTATCATCGTAGCTAGCCTAGCAGCTAAACATGGTTTATTGTTGCAAGAATTCAGAGTTATGTGTTGTCAAATAAAGAAAGACATTTATTTGTCAGCCAATGTTAGATTTGAACTGTTTTGTAAGCAGAATGGCTAGCTAGCTGGATAAAGTCTAGCTAGTTAGCTAGCTAGCTAGAAGATGAATAGGCTTAAAAATAATCTCTGGTACTCCCTAGCAAGCAACGCATTAGCAAGTAAGCTAGCTAAATAAATTATCTGCAAGTGAGCTAGCTAGCTAGCTAGGTGTTTTGGCTTTGTAGCTACTTAGCTAACATTAGCTAGTTAACATGACTCAATGACGGTAGCATATTCTCCCTGCCTGAGAAATATAATATTAAGATTAACACTTACTGAACGTTCATATCAACCTTGTTGTAACTAGGCAAGATAACTTAGCTATGCTAGTTTAGCTAGCCAAAATTACAGTAGTTTAGCAAGCCCATACTAACTACCTAGCATCAGCTAATCTTGTTTGATTGGACTGTTTGTTCAGTCAATCCAAACTTCATGTTAATCAAATTTACTTGAAACTCACCCTTGTTCGTTTTACTCCTCCATGATCAATCCCATGCAGAAAGAACAAGCTACTAGTCTAAAAACGACTGATAGATATCAGCAAGATCAGGAAGTCATGAATCCTTCAAAATAAAAGTACTTTTCTGTAAACTGTGTCAATTAATATTATCATAACAATCGTCAGATATTATAAAAATTTAACACATCTTATACGGGTGATCAAACACATGCATTCCTAAAACAAATGATGTCATATATTTGTTAATATACATAATAATTCAGCCTAAATGGGAACATGAGAACTGAGGAAGTCCTAATATGGATGCCATGATTAACATTTGCATACTGATCTGTAAAACGCAACTCACAAATATGTGGAGCCAACTCACAAATATACGAGCCAGCTCACAAATACAGGAGCCAACTCACAAATATCTGAGCCAAATCACAAATATATGAGCCACCTCACAAATATACGAGCCAACTCACAAATATACGAGCCAACTCACAAATATATGAGCCAACTCACAAATATACGAGCCAACTCACAAATATATGAGCCAACTCACAAATATACGAGCCAACTCACAAATATATGAGCCAACTCACAAATATTTGAGCCAACTCACAAATATACGAGCCAACTCACAAATATATGAGCCAAATCACAAATATACGAGCGAACTCACAAATATACGAGCCACCTCAAAAATATACGAGCCAACTCACAAATATATGAGCCAACTCACAAATATACGAGCCAACTCACAAATATACGAGCCAACTCACAAATATACGAGCCAACTCACAAATATACGAGCCAACTCACAAATATACGAGCCAACTCACAAATATTTGAGCCAACTCACAAATATACGAGCCAACTCACAAATATATGAGCCAAATCACAAATATACGAGCGAACTCACAAATATTTGAGCCAACTCACAAATATACGAGCCAACTCACAAATATACGAGCCAACTCACAAATATACGAGCCAAATCACAAATATACGAGCCAACTCACAAATATTTGAGCCAACTCAAAAATATTTGAGCCAACTCACAAATATGTGAGCCAACTCACAAATATGTGAGCCAACTCACAAATATACGAGCCCAACTCACAAATATACGAGCCAACTCACAAATATACGAGCCAAATCACAAAAATACGAGCCAACTCACAAATATACAAGCCAACTCACAAATATACGAGCCAACTCACAAATATACGAGCCAACTCACAAATATATGAGCCAACTCACAACAATATGAGCCAAATCACAACAATATGAGCCAACTCACAACAATATGAGCCAACTCACAAAAATTGGAGAGCAGTCATAAACATGTCAAATACGTAATCTGTGGAGCCACATGTTGTCACATTCACAAAAACCTATTTGACCACTGTTGTGTTTGGAAAGTAGGAAATACGTTTGTAAAATGTGCTGTGGGAACCAGAAGAAAACCTGACATTGTTTTGTTAATCATCATTTGTTTTGGTTAATGATGACTCATGTGCTTTTGGATCTTGACATACTGTATGTTGGTAAAATATATGGCATATTTACAGACTGTGATTTTTATTTAAAAGTTTCATTCTATATTTACACAATTACATTTATGTTGTTTAGGACTCACTACTTCTATGTATTAAACATGATGAACATCTATCTATCTATCTATCTATCTATCTATCTATCTATCTATCTATCTATCTGTCTATCTATCTATCTATCTATCTATCTATCTATCTATCTATCTATCTATCTATCTATCTGTCTATCTATCTATCTATCTATCTATCTATCTATCTATCTATCTATCTATCTATCTATCTATCTATCTATCTATCTATCTATCTGTCTATCTATCTATCTATCTATCTATCTATCTATCTATCTATCTATCTATCTATCTATCTATCTATCTATCTATCTATCTATCTATCTATCTATCTATCTATCTATCTATCTATCTATCTATCTATCTATCTATCTATCTATCTATCTATCTATCTGTCTATATATCTATCTATCTATCTATCTATCTATCTATCTATCTATCTATCTATCTATCTATCTGTCTATATATATATCTATCTATCTATCTATCTATCTATATATCTATATATCTATATATCTATCTATCTATCTATCTATCTATATATCTATCTATCTATCTATCTATCTATATATCTATCTATCTATCTATCTATCTATCTATCTATATATCTATATATCTATCTATCTATCTATCTATCTATCTATCTATCTATCTATCTATCTATCTATCTATCTATCTATCTATCTATCTATCTATCTATCTGTCTATCTATCTATCTATCTATCTATCCATCTATCTATCCATCTATCTATCTATCTATCTATCTATCTATCTATCTATCTATCTATCTATCTATCTATCTATCTATCTATCTATCTATCTATCTGTCTATCTATCTATCTATCTGTCTATCTATCTATCTGTCTATCTATCTATCTATCTATCTATCTATCTATCTATCTATCTATCTATCTATCCATCTATCTATCTATCTATCCATCTATCTATCTATCTATCTATCTATCCATCTATCTATCTATCTATCCATCTATCTATCTATCTATCTATCTATCTATCTATCTATCTATCTATCTATCTATCTATCTATCTATCTATCTATCTATCTATCTATCTATTCATTCAATTCAATTCAAGGGGCTTTATTGGCACGGGAAACATGTGTTAACATTACCAAAGCAAGTGAGGTAGATAATATACAAAAGTGAAATAAACAATTAAAATTAACAGTAAACATTACACATACAGAAGTTTCAAAACAATAAAGAAATTACAAATGTAATATTATATATATATACAGTGTTTTAACAATGTACAAATGGTTAAAGTACACAGGGGAAAATAAATAAGCATAAATAGGGGTTGTATTTACAATGGTGTTTGTTCTTCACTGGTTGCCCTTTTCTAGTGGCAACAGGTCACACATCTTGCTGCTGTGATGGCACACTGTGGAATTTTACCCAGTAGATATGGGAGTTTATCAAAATTGAATTTGTTTTCGAATTCTTTGTAGATCTGTGTAATCTGAGGGAAATATGTATCTCTAATATGGTCATACATTGGGCAGGAGGTTAAGAAGTGCAGCTCAGTTTCCACCTCATTTTGTGGGCAGTGAGCACATAGCCTGTCTTCTCTTGAGAGCCCTGTCTGCCTACGCCGTCTTTTCTCAATAGCAAGGCAATGCTCACTGAGTCTGTACATAGTCAAAGCTTTCCTTAATTTAAGGACCGATCCTACCGATCCTCGACTTCGGCGATGTCATTTACAAAATAGCCTCCAATACCCTACTCAACAAATTGGATGCAGTCTATCACAGTGCAATCCATTTTTGTCACCAAAGCCCCATATACTACCCACCACTGCGACCTGTATGCTCTCGTTGGCTGGCCCTCGCTTCATACTCGTCGCCAAACCCACTGGCTCCAGGTCATCTACAAGACCCTGCTAGGTAAAGTCCCCCCTTATCTCAGCTCGTTGGTCACCATAGCAGCATCCACCTGTAGCACACGCTCCAGCAGGTATATCTCTCTGGTCACCCCCAAAACAAATCGTCCTTTGGCCGCCTCTCCTTCCAGTTCTCTGCTGCCAATGACTGGAATGAACTACAAAAATCTCTGAAACTGGAAACACTTATCTCCCTCACTAGCTTAAAGCACCAGCTGTCAGAGCAGCTCACAGATTACTGCACCTGTACATAGCCCATCTATAATTTAGCCCAAACAACTACCTCCTCCCCTACTGTATTTATTTATTTGGCTCCTTTGCACCCCATTATTTCTATCTCTACTTTGCACATTCTTCTACTGAAAATCTACCATTCCAGTGTTTTACTTGCTATATTGTATTTACTTTGCCACCATGGCCTTTTTTTTGCCTTCACCTCCCTTATCTCACCTCATTTGCTCACATTGTATATAGACTTATTTTTATACTATATTATTGACTGTATGTTTGTTTTATTCCTTGTGTAACTCAGTGTTGTTGTATGTGTCAAATTGCTTTGCTTCATCTTGGCCAGGTCGCAGTTGTAAATGAGAGAACTTGTTCTCAACATGCCTACCTGGTTAAATGAAAGTGAAATAAAATAAAATATGTCTCCCTAACTAATCAATCTAATCTAATCTCCCTAACTCCCTATCTAATCTCCCTATCTAATCTATCTATCTCCCTATCTAATCTCTTTATGTAATCTCTTTATCTAATCTATCTATCTCCCTATCTAATCTAATCTCCCTATCTAATCTAATCTCTTTATCTAATCTATCTATCTCCCTATCTAATCTAATCTCCCTATCTAATCTATCTCCCTATCTAATCTAATCTCTTTATCTAATCTATCTATCTCCCTATCTAATCTATCTATCTAATCTCCCTATCTAATCTATCGATCTCCCTATCTAATCTAATATCCCTATCTAATCTAATCTATCTAGCTAATCTAATCTATATATCTAGTCTAATCTATCTATCTATCTAATCTATCTATCTAATCTCCCTAACTAATCTAATATATCTATCCATCTACCTATCTAATCTAATCTCACTATCTAATCTAATCTCACTATCTAATTATCTATCTATCTATCTATCTATCTATCTATCTATCTATCTATCTATCTATCTATCTATCTATCTATCTATCTATCTATCGCCATACTCTTACATCTTAAACACTGCAGCCAAAAGACACACAAGACTCACTCAGTCTACTGTCCTACCTGTTTGTGCATCTCAATGTTGAGTCCATAAGACATCTCATAGTACTGAAAGAAAAAGACAAACATTTATCTTCAGCCTCTATCATTTTCTACTTTCTGTTTCTTACACAGTAGAATCTCACAGACAGTAGAACCACACAGTAGAATCTCACAGACAGTAGAACCACACAGTAGAATCTCACAGACAGTAGAACCACACAGTAGAATCTCACAGACAGTAGAACCACACAGTAGAATCTCACAGACAGTAGAACCACACAGTAGAATCTCACAGACAGTAGAACCACACAGTAGTATTTTCAACATTGCAGAAACAATTTTATTTTTGTCAACACAAGTTTACAATTTTAATGTAGAAAATTAAGACAAATAGCATGGACAACATTGTTGTCACCCCAGAGCTAGTACTTGTTTCAAATCGTAAACTTAGGTTGACAAAAATATAATTCCTTCTGCAATGTTAAAAATACAAATACAATATGTTAAAAAAGTAGAAATAGGGAACTATTGAATAAAAGTGGCCGTAACTCTCTCTCACACACACACACACACGCACACGCACACGCACACGCACACACACACGCACACGCACACGCACACGCACACGCACACGCACACACACACACACACACACTACATGAAGCTCACCATAACATAGTGTCTCTGCATCTCTGTCTTCTCACTGGACAGTTTCTCACACTCCAGTTTCAGACTGAGGACAGAGAGAGACATCAACACATGCTATCCAGTCAGGTTGTGGTCTGGTCTGATCTAGTATGGTCTGGTCTGGTCTGGTCTGGTCTGGTCTAGTATGGTCTGGTCTGGTCTGGTCTAGTATGGTCTGGTCTGGTCTGATCTAGTCTGATCTAGTATGGTCTGGTCTGGTCTGATCTAGTATGGTCTGGTCTGGTCTGGTCTGGTCTGGTCTGGTCTGAGACATCATCACATACTATCCAGTCAGGTTGTGGTCTGGTCTGGTCTAGTCTGATCTAGTATGGTCTGGTCTGGTCTGATCTAGTCTGATCTAGTATGGTCTGGTCTGGTCTGGTCTGGTCTGATCTGGTCTGGTCTGGTCTGATCTGGTCTGGTCTAGGATGGTCTGGTCTGGTCTGGTCTGAGACATAATCACATACTATCCAGTCAGGTTGTGGTCTGGTCTGGTCTAGTCTGGTCTGGTCTAGTATGTTCTGATCTGGTCTGGTCTAGTATGGTCTTATCTGGTCTGGTCTGGTCTGGTCTGAGTCATAATCACATGCTATCCAGTCAGGTTGTGGTCTGGTCTGGTCTGGTCTAGTATGGTCTGATCTGGTCTGGTCTAGTCTGATCTAGTATGGTCTGGTCTGGTCTGATCTAGTCTGATCTAGTATGGTCTGGTCTGGTCTGGTCTGATCTGGTCTGGTCTGGTCTGGTCTGAGACATCATCACATACTATCCAGTCAGGTTGTGGTCTGGTCTGGTCTAGTCTGGTCTGGTCTAGTATGTTCTGATCTGGTCTGGTCTAGTATGGTCTTATCTGGTCTGGTCTGGTCTGGTCTGAGTCATAATCACATGCTATCCAGTCAGGTTGTGGTCTGGTCTGGTCTGATCTGATCTAGTATGGTCTGGTCTGGTCTGGTCTGATCTGGTCTGGTCTGGTCTGGTCTGGTCTGATCTGGTCTGGTCTGGTCTGATCTGGTCTGGTCTGGTCTGATCTGGTCTGGTCTAGGATGGTCTGGTCTGGTCTGGTCTGAGACATAATCACATACTATCCAGTCAGGTTGTGGTCTGGTCTGGTCTAGTCTGGTCTGGTCTAGTATGTTCTGATCTGGTCTGGTCTAGTATGGTCTTATCTGGTCTGGTCTGGTCTGGTCTGAGTCATAATCACATGCTATCCAGTCAGGTTGTGGTCTGGTCTGGTCTGGTCTGGTCTAGTATGGTCTGATCTGGTCTGGTCTGGTCTGGTCTGGTCTGGTCTAGTATGGGGTGTGTGTATTCCACTATACAGACCCCCCTGGGGGATGTGTGTATTCCACTATATAGACCCCTGGGGTGTGTGTGTATTTCACTATATAGATCCCCCTGGGGTGTGTGTATTCCACTATATAGACCCCCTGGGGTGTGTGTATTCCACTATATAGACCCCGCCCCCTGGAGTGTGTAGGTTCCACTATATAGACCCCTGGGGGATGTGTGTACACTATACAGACCCCCCCTCCCTGGGGTGTGTGTGTATTCCACTATATAGACCCCACCCCCTGGGGTGTGTGTATTCCACTATATAGACCCCACTGGGGTGTGTGTATTTCACTATATAGACCCCTCGGGGTGTGTGTATTCCACTATACAGACCCCCTGGGTGTGTGTATTCCACTATATAGACCCCGGGGTGTGTGTTTTATTTCACTACATGGACCCTCCCTGGGGTGTGTGTATTCCACTATATAGAACCCCTGGGGTGTGTATTCCACTATATAGACCCCCCTGGGGTGTGTATTCCACTATAGACCCCTGGGGTGTGTGTGTATTCCACCATATAGACCCCTGGGGTGTGTGTATTCCTATATAGACCCCCGGGGTGTGTGTATTCCACTATATAGAACCCCCCCTGGGGTGTGTGTGTGTATTCCACCATATAGACCCCCTGGGGTGTGTGTATTCCACTATATAGACCCCCGGGTGTGTGTATTCCACTATATAGAACCCCCTGGGGTGTGTATTCCACTATAGACCCCCCCTGGGGTGTGTGTATTCCACTATGTAGAACCTCCTGGGGTGTGTGTGTATTCCACTATATAGACCCCCTGGGGGTGTGTGTGTATTCCACTATATAGACCCCCCTGGGGTGTGTGTGTATTCCACTATATAGACCCCCTGGGGTGTGTATTCCACTATAGATTCCCCCCCTGGGGTGTGTATTTCACTATATAGACCCCCCTCCTGGGGTGTGTGTGTGTATTCCACTATATAGACCCCCCTGGGGTGTGTGTGTGTATTCCACTATATAGATTCCCTGGGGTGTGTGTGTGTATTTCACTATATAGACCCCCCCCCTCTGGGTGTGTGTTACCTGTGAAACTGAGCCTGTAGGAACTGAAACTCCTCCTTGATGCGGTCACATGACTCTGACACAGTGAACTTGAAGGGCTGGCCCGGCTGGTGAGGTACCTGGGGGGGTCAACAACAATAACAAGACATCAAAAGGCCCCTCCCTCCTGGTTAGAGCACATCACATAGAACAAATTGAGAACACCATTGTGTTCGGGAGAGTCTCATCTTTCCATGGAGGGGTCATAATAGTGTTCAGCCCAAACAGTTCGGACTCTACAGGCAGAAGTGCCGGCGGTGGCGACGAGTCCCATGACGCTTGTGGGCGTCGAAGAGGAAAACGGAGAACACCACCATGTTTGTGAGAGTCTCATCTTTCCACTACGGTGAAGTCAGATTTTCGGGATGTCTCCTGGTCTGACAAACAGCGCTGCAACTTTGCAACCTTTTACCGCGGATGCTGAAGGCCGACATCGGCAGATGTGGTGTATTGCTAAATTGTAGTCACTTCGCCGCTATTGGCCTATTTATTGCCTGATCTCCTTACTCCATTTGCACACACTGGATACAGATGTTCTATTGTATTATTGACTGTATGTTTGTTTATCCCATGTGTAACTCTGTGTTGTTGTTTTGGTTGCACTGCTTGCTTTGTCTTGGCCAGGTCGCAGTTGTAAATGAGAACTTGTTCTC
>NC_068434.1:170187-185187 GCF_023373465.1 Oncorhynchus keta
ACCTGTTATAGATAACCTGACTGTATTAGAGAGTACTACTGAAACCTGTTATAGATAACCTGACTGTATTAGAGAGTACTACTGAAACCTGTTATAGATAACCTGACTGTATTAGAGAGTACTACTGAAACCTGTTATAGATAACCTGACTGTATTAGAGAGTACTACTGAAACCTGTTATAGATAACCTGACTGTATTAGAGAGTACTACTGAAACCTGTTATAGATAACCTGACTGTATTAGAGAGTACTACTGAAACCTGTTATAGATAACCTGACTGTATTAGAGAGTACTACTGAAACCTGTTATAGATAACCTGACTGTATTAGAGAGTACTACTGAAACCTGTTATAGATAACCTGACTGTATTAGAGAGTACTACTGAAACCTGTTATAGACCACCAGACTGTATTAGAGAGTACTACTGAAACCTGTTATAGATAACCTGACTGTATTAGAGAGTACTACTGAAACCTGTTATAGATAACCTGACTGTATTAGTACTACTGAAACCTATTATAGATAACCTGACTGTATTAGAGAGTACTACTGAAACCTGTTATAGATAACCTGACTGTAGAGAGTACTACTGAAACCTAACCTGACTGTATTAGAGAGTACTACTGAAACCTGTTATAGACCACCAGACTGTATTAGAGAGTACTACTGAAACCCGTTATAGATAACCTGACTGTATTAGAGAGTACTACTGAAACCTGTTATAGATAACCTGACTGTATTAGAGAGTACTACTGAAACCTGTTATAGATAACCTGACTGTATTAGAGAGTACTACTGAAACCTGTTATAGACCACCACCAGACTGTATTAGAGAGTACTACTGAAACCTGTTATAGATAACCTGACTGTATTAGAGAGTACTACTGAAACCTGTTATAGATAACCAGACTGTATTAGAGAGTACTACTGAAACCTGTTATAGATAACCTGACTGTATTAGAGAGTACTACTGAAACCTGTTATAGATAACCTGACTGTATTAGGGAGTACTACTGAAACCTGTTATAGATAACCTGACTGTATTAGAGAGTACTACTGAAACCTGTTATAGATAACCTGACTGTATTAGAGAGTACTACTGAAACCTGTTATAGACCACCAGACTGTATTAGAGAGTACTACTGAAACCTGTTATAACCACCAGACTGTATTAGAGAGTACTACTGAAAGTTATAGACCACCTGACTGTATTAGAGTGTACTACTGAAACCTGTTATAGATAACCTGACTGTATTAGAGAGTACTACTGAAACCTGTTATAGATAACCTGACTGTATTAGAGAGTACTACTGAAACCTGTTATAGACCACCAGACTGTATTAGAGAGTACTACTGAAACCTGTTATAGATAACCTGACTGTATTATTAGAGAGTACTACTGAAACCTGTTATAGATAACCTGACTGTATTAGGGAGTACTACTGAAACCTGTTATAGATAACCTGACTGTATTAGAGAGTACTACTGAAACCTGTTATAGATAACCTGACTGTATTAGAGAGTACTACTGAAACCTGTTATAGATAACCTGACTGTATTAGAGAGTACTACTGAAACCTGTTATAGATAACCAGACTGTATTAGAGAGTACTACTGAAACCTGTTATAGACCACCAGACTGTATTAGAGAGTACTACTGAAACCTGTTATAGACTACCAGACTGTATTAGAGAGTACTACTGAAACCTGTTATAGATAACCTGACTGTATTAGAGAGTACTACTGAAACCTGTTATAGACCACCTGACTGTATTAGAGAGTACTACTGAAACCTATTATAGATAACCTGACTGTATTAGAGAGTACTACTGAAACCTGTTATAGATAACTTGACTGTATTAGAGAGTACTACTGAAACCTGTTATAGATAACCTGAGAGAGTACTACTGAAACCTGTTATAGACCACCAGACTGTATTAGAGAGTACTACTGAAACCTGTTATAGATAACCTGACTGTATTAGAGAGTGCTACTGAAACCTGTTATAGATAACCTGAGAGTACTACTGAAACCTGTTATAGACCACCAGACTGTATTAGAGAGTACTACTGAAACCTGTTATAGATAACCTGACTGTATTAGAGAGTGCTACTGAAACCTGTTATAGATAACCTGACTGTATTAGAGAGTACTACTGAAACCTGTTATAGATAACCTGACTGTATTAGAGAGTACTACTGAAACCTGTTATAGATAACCTGACTGTATTAGAGAGTACTACTGAAACCTGTTATAGATAACCTGACTGTATTAGAGAGTACTACTGAAACCTGTTATAGACCACCAGACTGTATTAGAGAGTACTACTGAAACCTGTTATAGATAACCTGACTGTATTAGAGAGTACTACTGAAACCTGTTATAGATAACCTGACTGTATTAGAGAGTACTACTGAAACCTGTTATAGACCACCAGACTGTATTAGAGAGTACTACTGAAACCTGTTATAGATAACCTGACTGTATTAGAGAGTACTACTGAAACCTGTTATAGACCACCAGACTGTATTAGAGAGTACTACTGAAACCTGTTATAGATAACCTGACTGTATTAGAGAGTACTAAATAAACTTCAGTTAGTGCTAAATACGGCTGCTAGAATCCTGACTAGAACCAAAAAATTTGATCATATTACTCCAGTGCTAGCCTCTCTACACTGGCTTCCTGTCAAAGCAAGGGCTGATTTCAAGGTTTTACTGCTAACCTACAAAGCATTACATGGGCTTGCTCCTACCCATCTCTCTGATTTGGTCCTGCCGTACATACCTACACGTACGCTACGGTCACAAGACGCAGGCCTCCTAATTGTCCCTAGAATTTCTAAGCAAACAGCTGGAGGCAGGGCTTTCTCCTATAGAGCTCCATTTTTATGGAACGGTCTGCCTACCCATGTCAGAGACGCAAACTTGGTCTCAACCTTTAAGTCTTTACTGAAGACTCATCTCTTCAGTGGGTCATATGATTGAGTGTAGTCTGGCCCAGGAGTGGGAAGGTGAACAGAAAGGCTCTGGAGCAACGTTATAACCGCCCTTGCTGTCTCTGCCTGTCCGGGGTTCCCTCTTTCCACTGGGATTCTCTGCCTCTAACCCTGTTACTGGGGCTGAGTCACTGGCTTGCTGGGGCTCTCTCGTGCCGTCCCTGGGGGAGGGGGGGTGCGTCACCTGGGTGGGTTGATTCACTGTTGTGGTCGGCCTGTCTGGGTTGGCGCCCCTTAGAGGTTGAAACCGTAGGCGGAGATCTTTGTGGGCTATACTCGGCCTTGTCTCAGGATGGTAAGTTGGTGGTTGAAGATATCCCTCTAGTGGTGTGGGGGCTGTGCTTTGGCAAAGTGGGTGGGGTTATATCCTTCCTGTTTGGCCCTGTCCGGGGTGTCCTCGGATGGGGCCACAGTGTCTCCTGACCCCTCCTGTCTCAGCCTCCCAGTATTTATGCTGCAGTAGTTTATGTGTCGGGGGCTAGGGTCAGTTTGTTATATCTGGGTACTTCTCCTGTCCTGTTCGGTGTCCTGTGTGAATATAAGTGTGCGTTCTCTAATTCTCTCCTTCTCTCTTTCTTTCTCTCTCTCGGAGGACCTGAGCCCTAGGACCATGCCCCAGGACTACCTGACATGATGACTCCTTGCTGTCCCCAGCCCACCTGGCCATGCTGCTGCTCCAGTTTCAACTGGCCTGGGCCCTAGGACCATGTCCCAGGACTACCTGACATGATGACTCCTTGCTGTCCCCAGTCCACCTGGTTATGCTGCTGCTCCAGTTTAAACTGTTCGGCCTTACTATTATTCAACCATGCTGGTCATTTATGAACATTTGAACATCTTGGCCACGTTCTGTTATAATCTCCACCCGGCACAGCCAGAAGAGGACTGGCCACCCCACCATATGCTCTCTCTAATTCTCTCTTTCTTTCTCTCTCTCGGAGGACCTGAGCCCTAGGACCGTGCCCCAGGACTACCTGACATGATGGCTCCTTGCTGTCCCCAGTCCACCTGACTGTGCTGCTGCTCCAGTTTCAACTGTTCTGCCTTATTATTATTCGACCATGCTGGTCATTTATGAACATTTGAACATCTTGGTCATGTTCTGTTATAATCTCTACCCGGCACAGCCAGAAGAGGACTGGCCACCCCACATAGCCCGGTTCCTCTCTAGGTTTCTTCCTAGGTTTTGACCTTTCTAGGGAGTTTTTCCTAGCCACCGCGCTTTTACACCTGCATTGTTTGCTGTTTGGGGTTTTAGGCTGGGTTTCTGTACAGCACTTTGAGATATCAGCTGATGTACGAAGGGCTATATAAATAAATTTGATTTGATTTGATTTGAGTACTACTGAAACCTGTTATAGATAACCTGACTGTATTAGAGAGTACTACTGAAACCTGTTATAGATAACCTGACTGTATTAGAGAGTACTACTGAAACCTGTTATAGACCACCAGACTGTATTAGAGAGTACTACTGAAACCTGTTATAGACCACCAGACTGTATTAGAGAGTACTACTGAAACCTGTTATAGATAACCTGACTGTATTAGAGAGTACTACTGAAACCTGTTATAGACCACCAGACTGTATTAGAGAGTACTACTGAAACCTGCTATAGATAACCTGACTGTATTAGAGAGTACTACTGAAACCTGTTATAGATAACCAGACTGTATTAATGAGTACTACTGAAACCTGTTATAGATAACCTGACTGTATTAGAGAGTACTACTGAAACCTATTATAGATAACCTGACTGTTTTAGAGAGTACTACTGAAACCTGTTATAGATAACATGACTGTATTAGAGAGTACTACTGAAACCTATTATAGATAACCTGACTGTATTAGAGAGTACTACTGAAACCTTTTATAGATAACCTGACTGTATTAGAGAGTACTACTGAAACCTGTTATAGATAACCTGACTGTATTAGAGAGTACTACTGAAACCTGTTATAGACCACCAGACTGTATTAGAGAGTACTACTGAAACCTGTTATAGACCACCAGACTGTATTAGAGAGTACTACTGAAACCTGTTATAGATAACCTGACTGTATTAGAGAGTACTACTGAAATCTGTTATAGATAACCTGACTGTATTAGAGAGTACTACTGAAACCTATTATAGATAACCTGAGTGTATTAGGGAGTACTACTGAAACCTGTTATAGACCACCAGACTGTATTCGAGAGTACTACTGAAACCTGTTATAGATAACCTGACTGTATTAGAGAGTACTACTGAAACCTGTTATAGATAACCTGACTGTATTAGAGAGTACTACTGAAACCTGTTATAGATAACCTGACTGTATTAGAGAGAGTACTACTGAAACCTGTTATAGATAACCTGACTGTATTAGAGAGTACTACTGAAACCTGTTATAGATAACCTGACTGTATTAGAGAGTACTACTGAAACCTGTTATAGACCACCAGACTGTATTAGAGAGTACTACTGAAACATGTTATAGATAACCTGACTGTATTAGAGAGTACTACTGAAACCTGTTATAGACCACCAGACTGTATTAGAGAGTACTATTGAAACCTGTTATAGATAACCTGACTGTATTAGAGAGTACTACTGAAACCTGTTATAGATAACCTGACTGTATTAGAGAGTACTACTGAAACCTGTTATAGATAACCAGACTGTATTAGAGAGTACTACTGAAACCTGTTATAGATAACCTGACTGTATTAGAGAGTACTACTGAAACCTGTTATAGACCACCAGACTGTATTAGAGAGTACTACTGAAACCTGTTATAGATAACCTGACTGTATTAGAGACTACTACTGAAACCTGTTATAGACCACCAGACTGTATTAGAGAGTACTACTGAAACCTGTTATAGATAACCTGACTGTATTAGAGACTATAGATAAATCAGACTACTGAAACCTGTTATAGATAACCTGACTGTATTAGAGAGTACTACTGAAACCTGTTATAGACCACCAGACTGTATTAGAGAGTACTACTGAAACCTGTTATAGATAACCAGACTGTATTAGAGTACTACTGAAACCTGTTATAGATAACCAGACTGTATTAGAGAGTACTACTGAAACCTGTTATAGATAACCTGACTGTATTAGAGAGTACTACTGAAACCTATTATAGATAACCTGACTGTATTAGAGAGTACTACTGAAACCTGTTATAGACCACCAGACTGTATTAGAGAGTACTACTGAAACCTGTTATAGACCACCAGACTGTATTAGAGAGTACTACTGAAACCTGTTATAGATAACCAGACTGTATTAGAGAGTACTACTGAAACCTGTTATAGACCACCAGACTGTATTAGAGAGTACTACTGAAACCTATTATAGATAACCTGACTGTATTAGAGACTACTACTGAAAACTGTCTCTGTAAACAAAAACACAGAACAAAATAAATGAATGGAAAGAGGATTATCTTGTGTAACCCCTAGTAGAGTTTCAGTGTTTACCTCTGTCGGTGTTATCCTTGTGTTTTTGTCCTCCTTTAGGGGCAGCTGATGGGCAGCGAGGGCGGAGGAGAGGGCCAGGAGGCTGCTGCTGCCTGCGGTGGGTAGGGGGCAGAGGAGAGGGCCAGGAGGCTGGCACTGCCCGCGGTGGGTAGGGGTTGTTGAGGGGGTTGGTGCCCAGAAGGTTGGGTCATGAGGGGCACGGGAGGGCAGGGCCATGACACAGGTGCTGGGCATGGAGCTGCTGCTGCTGAATACACACACACCATTGTCATTATCACTCTACAATAGACACAGACAGAGAGAGAGAGACACTAAGAGAGAGAGAGAGAGACACTCAGAGAGAGAGAGACACTCAGAGGGCGAGAGACACTGAGAGAGAGAGAGAGAGAGAGAGAGAGAGAGAGAGAGAGAGAGAGAGAGAGAGACAGAGAGAGAGAGAGAGAGAGAGAGAGAGAGAGACACTGAGAGAGTCACTGAGAGACACTGTGTGTGTGTGAGAGAGAGAGAGAGAGAGAGAGAGAGAGAGAGAGAGAGAGAGAGAAAGAAAGAGAGACAGAGACAGAGAGAGAGAAAGAGAGTGTGAGAGAGAGAGAGAGAGAGATACACTAAGAGAGAGAGAGACAGTGAGAGAGAGAGAGAGAGAGAGAGAGAGAGAGAGAGAGAGAGAGAGAGAGAGAGAGAGAGATACACTAAGAGAGAGAGAGAGACACTGAGAGAGAGACACTGAGAGAGACACTGAGCGAGAGAGAGAGGGAGAGGGAGAGAGAGAGAGAGAGATAGAGAGAGAGCGAGAGAAAGAGCCACTAAGAGAGAGAGAGAGACACTGAGAGAGACACTAAGAGAGAGAGAGGAACTCAGAGAGAGACACTAAGAAAGAGAGAGAGAGAGAGAGAGAGAGAGAGAGAGAGAGAGAGAGAGAGAGAGAGAGAGAGAGAGAGAGACACTCAGAGAGAGACACTCAGAGAGAGAGAGAGAGACACTGAGAGAGCGAGAGAGAGACTAAGAGAGAGAGACACCAGAGAGAGAGAGAGAGAGAGAGACTAAGAGAGAGAGACACTAAGAGAGAGAGAGAGAGAGAGAGAGAGAGAGAGAGAGAGAGAGAGAGAGAGAGAGATAAACATTAAGAGAGAGACACTAAGAGAGAGATAGAGACACTCAGAGAGAGACACTAAGAGAGAGAGAGGAACTCAGAGAGAGACACTGAGAGAGAGAGAGAGACACTCAGAGAGACACTCAGAGAGAGAGAGAGACACTGAGAGAGAGAGATAGAGACTAAGAGAGAGAGACACTAAGAGAGAGAGAGACTAAGAGAGAGAGACACTCAAGAGAGAGAGAGAGAGAGAGAGACTCAGAAAGAGAGAGACACTCAGAGAGAGACACTCAGAGAGAGAGAGAGAGACACTCAGAGAGAGAGAGAGACACTGAGAGAGAGAGAGAGAGAGAGAGAGAGAGAGAGACTAAGAGAGAGAGACACTAAGAGAGAGAGAGAGACACTCAGAGAGAGAGAGGGACACTGAGAGAGAGAGAGAGAGACTAAGAGAGAGAGAGAGACACTAAGAGAGAGAGATACACTCTACATAGTGCCAACTGTAAAGTTTGGTGGAGGAGTAATGATGGTCTGGGGCTGTTTTTCATGGTTCAGGCCCTTTAGTTCCAGTGAAGGGAAATCTTAACGCTACAGCATACAATGACATTCTAGATGATTCTGTTCTTCCAACTGTTATAGCAGCAATGTTCCAATATCTAGTGTTCAGTCTTTCCAGAAGAGTGGAGGCTGTTATAGCAGCAATGTTCCAACATCTAGTGGATAGCCTTCCCAGAAGAGTGGAGGCTGTTATAGCAGCAATGTTCTAACATCTAGTGGATAGCCTTCCCAGAAGAGTGGAGGCTGTTATAGCAGCAATGTTCCAACATCTAGTGTTAAGTCTTCCCAGAAGAGAGGAGGCTGTTATAGCAGCAATGTTCCAATATCTAGTGGAAAGCCTTCCCAGAAGAGAGGAGGCTGTTATAGCAGCAATGTTCCAGCATCTAGTGGAAAGCCTTCCCAGAAGAGTGGATGTTGTTATAGCAGCAATGTTCCAACATCTAGTGGAAAGCCTTCCCAGAAGAGTGGAGGCTGTTGTAGCATCAATGTTCCCACATCTAGTGGAAAGCCTTCCCAGAAGAGTGGAGGCTGTTATAGCATCAATGTTCCCACATCTAGTGGAAAGCCTTCCCAGAAGAGTGGAGGCTGTTATAGCAGCAATGTTCTAACATCTAGTGGATAGCCTTCCCAGAAGAGTGGAGGCTGTTATAGCAGCAATGTTCCAATATCTAGTGGAAAGCCTTCCCAGAAGAGTGGAGGCTGTTATAGCAGCAATGTTCCAATATCTAGTGGAAAGCCTTCCCAGAAGAGTGGAGGCTGTTATAGCAGCAATGTTCCAACATCTAGTGGAAAGCCTTCCCAGAAGAGAGGATGTTGTTATAGCAGCAATGTTCCATCATCTAGTGGAAAGCCTTCCCAGAAGAGAGGAGGCTGTTATAGCAGCAATGTTCCAATATCTAGTGGAAAGCCTTCCCAGAAGAGAGGAGGCTGTTATAGCAGCAATGTTCCAGCATCTAGTGGAAAGCCTTCCCAGAAGAGTGGATGTTGTTATAGCAGCAATGTTCCAACATCTAGTGGAAAGCCTTCCCAGAAGAGTGGAGGCTGTTGTAGCATCAATGTTCCCACATCTAGTGGAAAGCCTTCCCAGAAGAGTGGAGGCTGTTATAGCAGCAATGTTCCAACATCTAGTGGATAGCCTTCCCAGAATAGTGGAGGCTGTTATAGCAGCAATGTTCTAACATCTAGTGGATAGCCTTCCCAGAAGAGTGGAGGCTGTTATAGCAGCAATGTTCCAATATCTAGTGTTAAGTCTTCCCAGAAGAGAGGAGGCTGTTATAGCAGCAATGTTCCAATATCTAGTGTTAAGTCTTCCCAGAAGAGTGGAGGCTGTTATAGCAGCAATGTTCCAATATCTAGTGGAAAGCCTTCCCAGAAGAGTGGAGGCTGTTATAGCGGCAATGTTCCAATATCTAGTGGAAAGCCTTCCCAGAAGAGTGGAGGCTGTTATAGCAGCAATGTTCCAACATCTAGTGGAAAGACTTCCCAGAAGAGAGGAGGCTGTTATAGCAGCAATGTTCCATCATCTAGTGGAAAGCCTTCCCAGAAGAGAGGAGGCTGTTATAGCAGCAATGTTCCAATATCTAGTGGAAAGCCTTCCCAGAAGAGTGGAGGCTGTTATAGCAGCAATGTTCCAATATCTAGTGGAAAGCCTTCCCAGAAGAGTGGAGGCTGTTATAGCAGCAATGTTCCAGCATCTAGTGGAAAGCCTTCCCAGAAGAGTGGATGTTGTTATAGCAGCAATGTTCCAACATCTAGTGGATAGCCTTCCCAGAATAGTGGAGGCTGTTATAGCAGCAATGTTCTAACATCTAGTGGATAGCCTTCCCAGAAGAGTGGAGGCTGTTATAGCAGCAATGTTCCAATGTCTAGTGGAAAGCCTTCCCAGAAGAGTGGAGGCTGTTATAGCAGCAATGTTCCAGCATCTAGTGGAAAGCCTTCCCAGAAGAGTGGATGTTGTTATAGCAGCAATGTTCCAACATCTAGTGGATAGCCTTCCCAGAATAGTGGAGGCTGTTATAGCAGCAATGTTCTAACATCTAGTGGATAGCCTTCCCAGAAGAGTGGAGGCTGTTATAGCAGCAATGTTCCAATGTCTAGTGGAAAGCCTTCCCAGAAGAGTGGAGGCTGTTATAGCAGCAATGTTCCAATATCTAGTGGATAGCCTTCCCAGAAGAGTGGAGGCTGTTATAGCAGCAATGTTCCAACATCTAGTGGAAAGCCTTCCCAGAAGAGAGGATGTTGTTATAGCAGCAATGTTCCTTCATCTAGTGGAAAGCCTTCCCAGAAGAGTGGAGGCTGTTATAGCATCAATGTTTCCACATCTAATGGAAAGCCTTCCCAGAAGAGTGGAGGCTGTTATAGCAGCAATGTTCCAACATCTAGTGGATAGCCTTCCCAGAAGAGTGGAGGCTGTTATAGCAGCAATGTTCTAACATCTAGTGGATAGCCTTCCCAGAAGAGTGGAGGCTGTTATAGCAGCAATGTTCCAATATCTAGTGGAAAGACTTCCCAGAAGAGTGGAGGCTGTTATAGCAGCAATGTTCCAATATCTAGTGGAAAGCCTTCCCAGAAGAGAGGATGTTGTTATAGCAGCAATGTTCCTTCATCTAGTGGAAAGCCTTCCCAAAAGAGAGGAGGCTGTTATAGCAGCAATGTTCCAACATCTAGTGGAATGCCTTCCCAGAAGAGTGGAGGCTGTTATAGCAGCAATGTTCTAATATCTAGTGGAAAGCCTTCCCAGAAGAGTGGAGGCTGTTATAGCAGCAATGTTCCAATATCTAGTGGAAAGCCTTCCCAGAAGAGTGGAGGCTGTTATAGCAGCAATGTTCCAATATCTAGTGGAAAGCCTTCCCAGAAGAGTGGAGGCTGTTATAGCAGCAATGTTCCAACATCTAGTGGAAAGCCTTCCCAGAAGAGTGGAGGCTGTTATAGCAGCAATGTTCTAATATCTAGTGGAAAGCCTTCCCAGAAGAGTGGAGGCTGTTATAGCAGCAATGTTCTAACATCTAGTGGAAAGCCTTCCCAGAAGAGTGGAGGCTGTTATAGCAGCAACGGGAGGACCAACTCCATATTAAAGCCTTCCCAGAAGAGTGGAGGCTGTTATAGCAGCAAAGGGGAGACCACATCCATATTAATGTCCAGGATTTTGGACTGAGATGTTCGACTAGCAGATGTCCACATACTTTTATTCATGTAGTGTATGTAATTTACAGCTCCATATATAATACTGTTTCGTAGTAAAACAAGGAACATTTGTACAAGTGGGGACATTGCTTAGTGGTAACAATTAGGGTTATGGGTTTGGTGGTGAGGTTGCCATTAAGGTTTTGAATGGGAATCAATAGTTTGGTCCCCATAAGGTTAGTAAAACAAACGTGTGTGTGTGTGTGTGTGTGTGTGTGTGTGTGTGTGTGTGTGTGTGTGTGTGTGTGTGTGTGTGTGTGTGTGTGTGTGTGTGTGTGTGTGTGTGTGTGTGTGTGTGTGTGTGTGTGTGTGTGTGTGTGTGTGTGTGTGTGTGTGTGTGTGTGTGTGTGTGTGTGTGTAGACATACCCCGATGATAGAGTTTAGTTCAGCCATGGTGACCTGTTTTGCTCTTTCCACCGCCTGGACCACCTGCTGCTGGTGCTGATACACACAGAAATACAGAGAGAGTTGGAGACAGAGACACAGGGAGAGACAGAGGGAGACAGAGACAGAGGGAGACGGAGCAGAGACACAGGGAGAGACAGAGGGAGACGGAGAGAGAGACACAGGGAGAGAGACAGAGGGAGACGGAGCAGAGACACAGGGAGAGACAGAGGGAGATGGAGACAGAGGGAGACGGAGACAGAGACACAGGGAGAGAGACAGAGGGAGACGGAGCAGAGACACAGGGAGAGAGACAGAGGGAGACGGAGACAGAGACCGAGGGAGACAGAGAGACAGAGGGAGACGGAGACAGAGGGAGACAGAGAGAGAGAGGGAGAGGGAGACAGAGAGACAGAGGGAGACGGAGACAGAGACCGAGGGAGACAGAGAGACAGAGGGAGACGGAGACAGAGGGAGACAGAGAGACAGAGGGAGAGGGAGACAGAGAGACAGAGGGAGACGGAGACAGAGACCGAGGGAGACAGAGAGACAGAGGGAGACGGAGACAGAGACCGAGGGAGACAGAGAGACAGAGGGAGACGGAGACAGAGGGAGACAGAGAGACAGAGGGAGAGGGAGACAGAGAGACAGAGGGAGAGGGAGACAGAGAGACAGAGGGAGAGGGAGACAGAGAGACAGAGGGAGAGGGAGACAGAGAGACAGAGGGAGAGGGAGAGAGAGAGATAGAGGGAGACGGAAACAGAGACACAGGGAAAGACAGAGGGAGACGGAGACAGAGACCGAGGGAGACAGAGAGACAGAGGGAGACGGAGACAGAGGGAAACAGAGAGACAGAGGGAGAGGGAGACAGAGAGACAGAGGGAGAGGGAGACAGAGAGACAGAGGGAGACGGAAACAGAGACACAGGGAGACACAGGGAGACAGAGGGAGACAGAGGGAGACAGAGATACAGGGTGACAGACGGAGACAGAGACAGAGGGAGACAGAGACATGGGGAGACAGAGACATGGGGAGACAGAGACAGAGGGAGACAGAGACAGGGGGAGACAGAGACAGAGGGAGACAGAGGGAGATGGAGACAGAGGGCGACAGAGACAGAGGGCCACAGAGACAGAGGGAGACAGAGGGAGACAGAGACACAGGGAGACAGAGACAGAGGGAGACAGAGATACATGGTGACAGAGGGAGACAGAAACAGAGGGAGACAGAGACAGAGGGAGACAGAGACATGGGGAGACAGAGACATGAGGAGACAGAGACAGAGGGAGACAGAGACAGGGGGAGACAGAGACAGGGGGAGACAGAGACAGAGGGAGACGGAGACAGAGGGCGACAGAGACACAGGGAGACAGTGGGAGACAGAGACAGAGACACAGGGAGACAGAGGGCGACAGAGGGAGACGGAGACAGGGGGAGACAGTGTCAGAGGGAGACGGAGACAGAGGGAGACCGAGACAGAGACACAGGGAGACACAGGGAGACACAGGGAGACAGAGGGAGACGGAGACACAGGGAGACAGAGGCACAGGGAGTCAGCGGGAGACAGAGACAGTGGGAGGCAGAGACAGAGACACAGGGAGACAGAGGGAGACGGAGACAGAGGGAGACAGATACAGGGGGAGACAGAGACAGAGGGAGATGGAGACAGAGGGAGACAGAGACAGAGGGAGACAGAGACACAGGGACGGAGGGAGATAGATACAGAGGGAGACGGAGACAGAGGGCGACAGAGACACAGGGAGACAGTGGGAGACAGAGACAGAGACACAGGGAGACAGAGGGCGACAGAGGGAGACGGAGACAGGGGGAGACAGTGTCAGAGGGAGACGGAGACAGAGGGAGACCGAGACAGAGACACAGGGAGACACAGGGAGACAGAGGGAGACGGAGACACAGGGAGACAGAGGCACGGGGAGTCAGCGGGAGACAGAGACAGTGGGAGGCAGAGACAGAGACACAGGGAGACAGAGGGAGACGGAGATAGAGGGAGACAGATACAGGGGGAGACAGAGACAGAGGGAGACGGAGACAGAGGGAGACAGAGACAGAGGGAGACAGAGACACAGGGACGGAGGGAGATAGATACAGAGGGAGATAGAGACGGCGGTGAGATAGAAATAGGCAGATTGAGATACAGGGAGATAGAGACAGATGGAGAGAGAGACAGGGGGAGATAGAGACAGGGGGAGGTAGAGACAGGGGGATAAAGAGACAGATGGTGTCGCACGCTGGGTATGTACATAGTCAATGGTTGGCTTCGAAGGGACTCCTTTGGTAGGTACACCTATAGCTCATCCCTTGGCAGTAGTACTGTAGACTAGTTTATCACTGACCTCAACCCAGAGTCTCTCAGAGCGTTCACAGTCAGTCCACTGACACCCCTATCAGACCACAGCAAAATCACAGTCTACTTGAACAGAGCAATACTCAATCATGAGGCATCAAAACCAAAGGAACTGAGTGAAATTAAGAAATGCTATAGATGGAAGGAATGCAGTTTGGAAACCTACCAAAAAACTATTAGGCAACAACAAATTCAATCCCTTAAGGACAACTTTCTGGGTAAAACTTTCCACTGTAATAGTGAAGGTGTAGACTTGGCAGTAGAATATCTTAACAGTATATTTGACCTCTCAGCTTCCCTATCAAATCTAAAAATCCCAAATTGAAAACCGAAGAATATGAACAACAATGACAAATGGTTTGATGAAGAATGCAAAAATCTAAGAAAGAAATTGAGAAACCTGTCAAACCAAAAACCTAGAGACCCGGAAAAGCTGAGTCTACGCCTTCACTATGGTGAAACACGAAAACAATACAGAAATAGAGTACGGAAAAAGGAACAGCACGTCAGAAATCAGCTCAATGTAGATGAAGAATCCATAGACTAACCACTTCTTGGAAAACACTAAACAAACAACATGAAGAATTATCTATCCAAAATGGAGATGTATGGGTAAACCACTTCTCCAATCTTTTTGGCTCTATAACAAAGAACAAACAGCAAAAACATATACATGATCAAATACTAATCTTAGAATCAACTATTAAAGACTACCAGCACCCACTGGATTCTCCAATTACCTTGAATGAGCTACAGGACAAAATACAAACCCTCCAACCCAAAAAGGCATGTGGTGTTGATGGTATCCTTAATGAAATGATCAAATATATAGACAACAAATTCCAATTGACTATAATAAAACTCTTCAACATCATCCATCATCCTTGGCTCTGGCATCTTCCCCAATATTTGGAACAAAGGACTGATCACCCCAATACACAAGTGGAGA